>NC_086444.1:449164731-449464731 GCF_028390025.1 Pseudophryne corroboree
CAAGTGGTGGCTGTACCAAGATCACTGTCTGACCAATAGAAACTAATATAAGTACCAGTGCAACAACCGTTATGGAAGACATGGCTCCAATCTGTGAAGGGGTTAAACGTAGCGATGTGTGCCACATAACAAGCGGCAAAGATGGTGTAACCTGGCTCTCTCCCTTCCTCCCTCCCCAGGAGATTGATACTGCTCCACATGATATCTGTGTGAGGGAGGTGGGCAGATCCATGAGGTCTCACACTTTGTCCAGAAGGGAGCGCTGCCAGTATAGAAGCCTCTTAGGAGTGCCATACTGCCTGAAGATCAAAACAGCCAGTCCAAGGAACAGGACACAAAGTAAGAGGAGGACAGGTATTACAACAGCTGCCACGCTCACTCCTCCACTGGCTTCATCCACTTCGATGATTACCACTTCTGTGTCATCATCAGCATCATCAGGTTGCCTGACGGTGCTGCAGCCCACAAAGTCCTGCAGAAAAGACTTAGGGAAACCAGATTCTGTCTTCAGTTGCTGGTTATTAAACTTCCAGTACTTGTTGCCCTTGTAGAAATAGGTGAAGGCTATAAAATAGGAAACATGAAGGTAGTTATATGAAAAAGGAGCCACTAAAGTGATTAAACAAATGAGGATGCATAATAAAAGCCAATGCAATAAAAGCACAGGGCTAGGAAATAGGAAGAATATGTTGTCATAAGATGGATATACACATGTACGAATTTCTGCTGATCGGGATAACACTCCCAATCAGTAGAGAAGTATGTCCCCGGCTGAACCACTTCAGACTCCTTTACACACATATACAAATTTGACGTGAATTGTATGTGTGTGTACGTGCTTCTATGGGATCCGGTTGTCGAACCTACTAATATTAAACTGCATATAAGATGTGACCTCACAATCCCGGCCGTTGCAAGAGCGTTATAAGCCTGCTGACACTCCTGCATCAGCTCTGTATACACACCTATACAATCGTCAGGCCGTTCTCCCGATATCGAGTGAATGGGATGACGATTGTAGAGGCCACCCAGCTTTTCTTATTTAAAGTCACAGGAGACTTTCTTTAGCCTGTGTAATCTCATGTGATCATCAACAAGCAATAAGCAGCCTACATTGTGTTGGAGGACACAATCCCATGAGTACCTGATACCTTTCAAGGACATGCAGAAGTGTATAAATAAAAATACCAGAAGCTATAAAATTTTATATTAGTTAATGTATAAACATATATTTCCTGATTTCCTGTCCCATTCTCTGCTGAAGTCATGCTTAATACAATGTTTTTCCTCATAGTCTGCACGGCACAGCTCTGCTTTAAGTACTGTCTTCCATACCTCCATCTTTTCCATTGAATGCCCCTCGGACAGAATCAGGGATTCCTTCCCACACTTTCATAGGTTTTGGGTAATCTGCATCGACAGCCCTCATCTCCTCGTTAAACCGATAGTACCTGAATAAGAGAAGATAGATGGCGTGTGTGAGGAAAGCACAGAACATGTTCCATCAATCAGTTCCACCATCTGTAGTCTGTCCTTGTTAGGCCATCACTATCCCTTACTTGTTTCCTCTGAAGAAGTAAGTGTTTCCATTGGGCATCCAGTAGATAGCAGCATCGATTCTATCACTTGGTAATCCTCGACCCAACTCTTTCAGTGTCTTAGGGTACCCAGGCTGGAGCATGGCTTCATCAAACAACCAATGCTTATCCCCTGAAGACACAGACCACACAAATACATTTGAGCACTAAAGTCTCAAAAGAGCTTCTACTTACTATAAAGACGCTGCTTTAATTTTGTTTCAATTGACATTGTTATAGAAATTAAACTTAATAAACAATGGAAGATAAAAAGTTGCAGAAGGATAGATAATGGGGGTCATTCCGAATTGATAGCTCACTGCCATTTTTCGCAGCGCAGCAATCAGGTCTCTACTGCGCATGCATATGCACCGCAATGCGCATGCACGTCGTACAGGTACAAAGCGGATCGTTGCTGAGCGATGGATTTAATGAAGAATCCATTCGCACAGCCGATAGCAAGGAGATTGACAGGAAGTGGGAGTTTATGGGTGTCAACTGACCGTTTTCTGGGTATGTTTGGAAAAACGCAGGCGTGTCCAGGCATTTGCAGGGCAGGTATCTGAAGTCAATTCCGGGACCAAAAAGGCTGAAGTGATCGCAAAGGCTGAGTAAGTCCAGACCTACTCAGAAACTGCACAAAATGTTTTTGCAGAGCTCGGCTACAAATCTGTTTGCACACTTGCAAAGCGAAAATACACTCCCCCGTGGGCGGCGACTATGCGTTTGCACGGCTGCTAAAAGTAGCTAGCGAGCGATCAACTCGGAATGAGGGCCATTGTCTTTTAGATGAACATAGCCAGAATCAAGCACTTAATTCCCTCAGATGATATGCCAAAAGTCATCCATGCATTTGTATCATCTCGATTAGACTACTGTAATGCCCTCTACCTTGGTCTACCAGCAAAAGAATTGCAACGCTTACAGCTGGTGCAAAACACAGCTACCAGGCTGTTAACCAACCAGCCCCGTTCTAGCCACATAACACCCATCCTCTACTCCCTTCACTGGCTGCCTGTAAGATGGCGAATCATTTTCAAGATTGGCTTACTGAGTTTCAAAGCATTACATGACCAAGGCCCAAGGTACCTGAAACAGCTTCTGACCCCATACTGCCCCACTCGATTACTGCGATCTGTAGATGAAGGACTTTTAGCAGTACCTAGAATCTACCGTAGTTCATCTGGGGGTCGAGCTTTTAGTCATGCGGCTCCGACTCTATGGAACTCATTTCCCCGCACAGTGCGAGAGGCCCCAACTATAGAATCCTTAAAAAGTAGACTCAAGACTTTCCTGTTTACTCAAGCATTTCCATAGTGTCCCTTTTAGTATCTTCATGCTTCTGTATTTTATGAAAATGTACTTCATTATTTTCTGTACTACATTATGCTATGTATTTGTTAAGCGCCTTGAGTCCTATTGGAGAAAGAGCGCTATATAAATAAAATTATTATTATTATTATTACCTTTGAAGAAGACAAATTTGCCATCTTTCCTTTCATATGCTGAATTTATAGAGTTTGGAAGTCCCTGCCAGAATTGCCCAATGGGCAGTGGGTAACCATCCATTACACGGTTATTCTGTAGACGCCAGAACCAGCGCTCCTGAGGCACAAAAAGGAACCATTAGTGAGGAGTGGATCAGAAGGTGGCTGATGTAGTGGTGACTGTATCTTGGTTTAACTCATTTGTGACTGCTGTATACTGACCTTAAAGATAAACATCTCTCCCCTCAAAATAGCCATGGTATCAAAATTGCCTTGGCAAATATCTGGTCCATAACGTGGTACATCGGGATCATCAGGAATATCTGGCCGGTGACGTGGAGTGGGATGAGGTGCACGTGTGGGACGAGGTGCACGTGTTGGTGGTCCTTCCCCATGGCCTAAGTATGGGATTTCAGTCAGTATCAGCAACATACACAAGATATCTCGGCAGCAGCATACTGTAAGTATTTCATACTATCTCATTCATCTTCACTGACACACAAGTGCCTTACAGATTAGCTGGTAATGTCTGTGCATGATCTACCACAATATTGTAGTGAAACTAGAATGCAATGTCTACACCTAATTCCACATTTCTTTTACATTATTGAAACTTTTACCTTTATGCATGGATTCTTCCTAACTTATATCAGACTACGGGCAGGATATAGTAACAGCAAAATGTGGTCAAAACTATAAAAACTGCAGTTTTCAGAGGTTTGACCACATTCCCCATATATATCAAGCCTGTACCCAATAAGTAATGCCATTTATAGACAACATTGCCTACAGAAGCCTATGTGCTTCTTGAGAGAGCTATGTCTTATAGTAGGCCTTTTATTGCCTTCCCAAAATTTCTGCATACATCCTCCAGAGCCTTACTCACCACTTCCATATATCTGCTGGATACCTCTACGATCATCTTCTGGTAGTTGAAAGTTCTGAGTGTCCATCCACTGATAGAATGGTGCCATAATAGCTGATGGATCATGGGAATGTTCTAGACCCAATGCATGGCCTAGTTCATGCACGGCCACTAGAAATAGGTCATTACCTAATTGAATAGGGGAATAAAAATGTATATTTTTTATTAGTTTTAGATACTGCAAAGCATTTCTCACAATACTTTTTCTAGCTTTACTTCTTGCTTCTTATCCTCTGTTGAAACAAATTCCCCATTCCCTCTCAACCTTCCATGCACTGCTCACTACAGACAGTGTTTACTCCTTCCCCTTACCATCTAGATCATCATTCCTGGATGTCCATGGTTCTGCAGAATCAAAGTGAGTGTCTCCACCAATGCCAGGCCCAGGAAAGTATGCATGTGCCAGAAAGCCCCCGACTCCATCAAAAGGGGTGCTATCACCATGGAAACCCTCAGCAAAGAAAAGCATGATGTCAGCATGCTTGGCATAACCATCCTGAATGTCCACATATCGAACCTCACGGAACTGTAGTGGGGTCACACTCTGCCAGACAGCAAATGCTCTCCGGATAGCCTCATGTGTCTCATATTCGCCCACTTTGGGTGTATAATTCTGTATGCTGGGAGTAAACAATTATTCTGTTAAAAACTTGGATAGAACTTCATTGTAAAATTATGCTCCAAGATATTGTGCCACGTACCAGAAGGTGATGTCTTTGTGCTGCCATTTTAGTCCCTGTACAGCATATCTTTTTCGCCTCAAATTTGCTTTAATTTCGGTCCCAAACTTATCTGGGACACCACATCTTGGCCTCCTCATTGCCCTGAAAACAACAAACCAATAATCAGTTAGTTGATGCTTGGGAATCAGTTTATACAGTATGTGTCTTGAAGTCTGGAATTTGTTGTGATGCTTGCTGTGACTCTATGGGAGATTTAGCAAACCTTCTACAAGAGAAAGAGGTGTTGCTCATAGCAATTTTCCTGAATATACTAGTTAAATTAAAGCTAGAATTTGATTGGTTGCTATGATCAACACCTACCTTTCTCCTTTTCACAAGGAGAAAATATCCTCCGAAGCACGGTACAGTCCATTGTACTATCCACATTAGGTTACCCTCCCTAAATGTAGTTGGGACAAGAAGGTCAATTATCAAAGAATAAATTACAAGGCCAAATATAGCAAGCTACAGATGTCAGTATCTTAAATGGAAGATAATCTAAGACATGTCATAAAAAAGTTTTGCACATTTTTTGTTAGCAAAATGCTACTGAAGAGACACTGCAGACAGTCTTCTGGTCTGATGAGACTAAGGTGGAATTTTTTTAGCCTGCATGATAATGCCAAGTGCTAAATGACAAACCAGTCCCATTGTAAAGTAAATCAGTAGTTGCAGCTCCCTACTGAGATCTGATTCAGTGGCAGGGACAGATAGTTATCATATGAGGATCCATGAATGGTGCACATAACACACAAAGCCTGTAACCCTCTGTCAAAAAGCTTCTCCTGAAGGGGAAGTTTATCTCTCAACAAATTGGAATATCATATCAGCCGGATCATTCAGTATGCATGGTCAATATGCGCTCTCCTGTGCGATATTATCCAGTAGGCCATGCTGCATGGCCGACTAGACGATATTGCATGCGGCACCATGCAAAGTAATGAAGGACGGAACAAGGGATTGTTCTATTCTTCATTCCATCATTCTGATGTGTACCGCAGTAACGATATGTCGGACAGTCGTTCATCATATCGCTCCAGTGTGTACCAGGATTGAGATTTTACTTGTACATGACATACAGTACAGCCATACTTCACTTTGGTTTTCTAGGATAAATATATTTTTTGTGACTTGATTTTACATTTCAATACTGATGTGTTGTCACAAAACATGAATTGTATGATTCAGGATACAACTATTATGTGCAAACCATACTGCGGACAAAAACAAAAATAATAGGAGGTTTTTAAAAGTCACCATTTAATAAATAGAATGTTTTGGTTGCTGAATCTTACACCAGCTATGTCATTCATGGAATAGCTGCACAAGGACTGCAGCAAGATGACCTGTAAATTGTGACCAATTGCTACCACCTAGGCTTCGCTCACTGGTAGTAACCAATACCTCTCTGTGTTGCTATCCACCTTGCCAGTCACAGTCAGTCCATAGAACTTCTGCATAGCAGCGATGGCTTCAGTCATTGATTGTGGGGAGCGCAATGTGTGTGTACGGAGGTCTCCTGGAGGCAGATATCCATACTGCTGTAGCCAGCCCTGTAGAAACAGAAGAACATGTCTCAGAAATGTCTTCAGAAACATCTTGAAAATGTATTGGCGTGTTGCTGAAGTGGTTACAAACACATAATGCTCACATTGGAGGCCATGCTCTGACAGATAATCTGCACCAAATTTTGATGGTGCACCAAGATGTACCAAGTGGTATTTGAGTGTCTAAAGATATTATGTAGACAGCTCAGTCGCTACACATTCAAAATGCATGCTTGTACAACAGGGAAGGGTCTATGGTGGCATTTTCATATAGTCGCAGAAGCATCCGGCTCAGAGACAGCCTCCTAATGAGCACATAGCTTCTATGTTCTGATTTATCATTGGTTGCAGTGGGTCGTCCCATATTATAGTTACAAGAAATTATTTAATCTGGCTGTTTATCTAAATTTTCTTGCCGGGACGGGGATCCAGAGCTTACTGGGATGACAATCAGTAAGTCATTGTACTGGGTGGTGTGGTTGTAGGGTTCGTCTTCAGTATGCCGAATGTTAGGATCCCGGCGCACAGTATACCGGCGCCGGAATCCCGACACCCGGCATACCGACATATATTCTCCCTCGTGGGGGTCCACGACCCCCCTGGAGGGAGAATAAAATAGCGTGGCGAGCGCAGCAAGCCCACAAGGGGCTCATTTGCGCTCGCCACATTGTCGGTATGCTGGCGGTCGGGCTCCCGGCGCCGGCATACCATACTACACCCGGTTGTAGTAGGGCTGGAAGCACATAAGGCCAAATTCTGCCACCCAAGCAAGTGAAATCTTACAGTCTAATGTGGGAATGGCAAATATTTCCCAGAGCAGGTTGGCAAATGTCCCTTATCTCTGAGTACCACCTTCTTGGTTAGATTCTGATGAAATTAAATGGTAAAGCTGACCACTAGGTGGGACTTGAAAGAAAAATATATGGAGTTTACAGGATCAGACTAGATGGGGAAAGTGGTAATTATCTGCCTTCAAATTCTATGTTTCTATGTGTCACAAAGCATTAGAGTGCTCTGGTGTTTATCAAAATATAAATAGTTATTTGTAATAGTATAGACTTACTAGTATATAATCAGACTGAGACTGATTTATCTGCTACATTGTATACTATGATCAGCTGTTATCCACATGATACATGTACACATATCCACATGATACATGTAATGCACTGGCAAACCACAGAGATAGTAAGTTCCGCTTCACTTTAGCCCTGCTGTTACTTGGGGCTGTGTGCAGGTGTGTGCATCAGAATGTGATGACCTAGGCAGATGGATAGGAGTTTCTTGCTACTACAGGCAACGGAACAATTCATTTGAATGAGCTGGGGTTGAGATCACATCAGAAGCCATGCCTGAGTAGGTATGGACGATTAAAGGAGCCATATCAATCTTTTGGATCAATAAAGGGTTGGTACTAGTGTTTCTTGGCACATTTATCATCATGGGAAAATCAATCATTCTTTTTCCTCATAATAGCTAATTAGTGCATGCACACAAGAGAGCTCCATCATTCACATTCCTGGCAGATCACCTGTCTAGCAGTGCAAGAGGTGCAAACAGGGCATTTACCGATCTGACTGATATATCACACCGTCACCGCCTGTATCGGTTGGTAATCCGCACAAAAACTGTAAATATCACATGATATATCAACTCAATGTCCATCCCTAGTCTGATTGTATGGGATGATGCAGCATGTTACAGATCTGAGAGTGGGCCTGGAAAATGAATCAGAATGCACAAACGTAGGTGCACAAACCCCACTGCTTTATATGACACAGGGGGCTGATTCAGAGTCACACACCGCTGCTGCTACTACTGCATTAGCGTCTCTTGCTGTAGTCATGTCTGCGACTTTATGCTAGTGCCAGCCCTTCCCCTGGTGTGCCACACTCTTTCAGTGTCTTCAGTTACTGCAATGCCACCTGATGCATCTTAGGTGCTACCATCGGACGCATCATGGGCGGGGGAACCTTACAGCTGCCTCATGCTAGGTGCAGGATCTGTATCAGAGTATGACCACCAATGTCAGTAATTTAGCAACTGAGTTCTCAAGCAGTGACACACCCATGACACTCCCATGAGATGCCCATAAGATGTACCATCTTCGTGCATCTGATAACCCACCTACTAGTCAGCGCCTGGGCTTTGGCAGCCCATTTCCTGTACATTTCTGATAACGTGCGTCTCATGGGCCCTACACACTGGCCGATATTTTGAAAGATATGAACGATCTCGTTCATAAATGAACGAGATCTCGTTCATATCTTTCAGTGTGGAGACTTAAGCGATGAACGATGCGCGTCCCCGCGCTCGTTCATCGCTGGTCTCCTGTCGGCTGTGCATGCAGGCCAATATGGACGATCTCGTCCATATTTGCCTGCACGTCTATGGAGCCGGGTGACGGGGGGAGTGAAGAAGCTTCACTCCCCCCGTCACTGCCCCCCCCCGCCGCCGGGTCGCTCGTCGGCCGTATCGGCCGTCGGGCACCTCGGCCAGTGAGTAGGGCCCATTAGTCGCTGCTGTGACACATGTATTGTATGACCTTAGACATATGTGAAGTTGAAACACAGACCATTTGCACAAATATTGTCATTGCATGCAACTTAGAATCAGGCCCATATTACATGCATATATAAACACAGATGTTAGAGGGGGGAGATGCTAATAATAATAATTTTATTTATATAGCGCTCTTTCTCCAATAGGACTCAAGGCGCTGAACAGATACACAGCATAATATAGTACAGAAAATAATGAAGTACATTTTCATAAAATACAGAAGCATGTAGATACTAAAGGAATACTATGGAAATGCTTGAGTAAACAGGAAAGTCTTGAGTGTATTTTTGAAGGATTCTATAGTTGGGGCCTCTCGCACTGTGCGGGGAAGTGAGTTCCATAGAGTCGGAGCCGCATGACTAAAAGCTCGACCCCCAGATGAATTACGGGAGATTCTAGGTACTGCTAAAAGTCCTTCATCTACAGATCGCAGTAACCGAGTGGGGCAGTATGGGGTCAGAAGCTGTTTCAGGTACCTTGGGCCCTGGTCATGTAATGCTTTGAAACTCAGTAAGCCAATCTTGAAGATGATTCGCCATCTTACAGGCAGCCAGTGAAGGGAGTAGAGGATGGGTGTTATGTGGCTAGAACGGGGCTGGTTGGTTAACAACCTGGCAGCTGTGTTTTGTACCAGCTGTAAGCAGTGCAATTCTTTTGCTGGGAGACCAAGGTAGAGGGCAATACACTAGTCTAATCAAGATGATACAAATGCATGTATGACTTTTGGCAGATCATCTGAGGGAATTAAGTGCTTGATTCTGGCTATGTTACTCAGGTGAAAGAATGAGGATTTGATTGTGGCTGATATCTGATATTTAAGTGTCAAGCCACCATCCAGGACAACGCCAAGATTCCGCACCAGATCAGTGGTTTGTAATTCTGAATCCCCGAGTGTAAGTCCAGTTGGTTGGCTATGTTGCAGTCTTGCTCTTTGATGTAGCAGTCCTCTAATAAGGACCTCTGTTTTATCCAGGTTCAGTTGCAGCCAACTGGCACTCATCCACTCCTGGAGCTCAGCTAGACAGCCATTTAGGGTTGCCATAGAGTTATCAGTGCCTTGGAGCAAAGGACAAAGTACAGTTGTGTATCATCTGCATAGCAGTGGTAGACCAGGCCATGGCGCCTGATTATTTCACCCAATGGGAGCATGTATAATGCATAAAGCATGGGGGATAGTATAGAACCTTGTGGGACACCACATGGTGATGAGTATACTCCAGACGATACTCTCTGTGACCTGCCTGTGAGAAATGATTTCAACCAGCTTAGGACTGTGCCATCCAGTCCACAAAAATTTATCAGTCGCTCAATCAGAAGCTCATGGTCCACGGTATCAAATGCTGCAGAGAGATCCAGAAGGATTAAAATTGTCTTTTGCCATCAGAAGATCATTTAACACACACAGCAGGGCTGTTTCAGTGCTAAGTCGTCTCCTGAATCCTGATTGGAATGGATAATAAATATCATGGGTTGTCAGGCGGGTTTCCGGTTGATTTGCAACCACTTTCTCAATAACCTTTCCCGGAAAAGGAAAGTTTGATACCGGTCTGTAGTTGGTCATGCAGCTAGGATCTAAATTAGTTTTTTTAAGAAGAAGTCTAACAATTGCTTCCTTTAGGGGTCCAGAAAAAAATGCCTGAAAAGTTGAGCAGGCCTATTGTTTGCTGCCATGATCTATTTTGACAGGAACTGTGATTTCTTACGGGTGATTGTCGATTGATATTCTTCATTATGCTTTATTAGTTTTATTTTGTCATCCACTAGGTTAGTCTTCCTCCATCATCTTTCCAGTCTACGTCCCAGTCTATGCAATATGAGATGGGGCTTACTAGATGATGCACCTAGACCATCTGCATAACATATTGCTTTATTTGCTGTCTGAGTCCCGACAATTATCTGAGCAAAGTAATACAGAAAAGGGTGGGAACTTTTGAGTGTAATTACATTAATATATACTTACACCGGATGGTCTTCAGTATGCAGAATGTCGGGATCCCGGCGCACAGTATACCGGCGTTGGAATCCCGACACCCGGAATACCGACACCCGGCATACCGACACCCGGCATACCGACAGCTATTCTCCCTCGTGGGGGTCCACGACCCCCCTGGAGGGAGAATAAAATAGCGTGGCGCGCATAGCGCGCCACCGTGCCCACAGCGTGGTGAGCGCAGCGAGCCCGCAAGGGGCTCCTTTGCGCTCGCCACGGTGTCGGTATGCCGGCGGTCGGGCTCCCGGCGCCAGTATGCTGGTCGCCGGGAGCCCGGCATACCATACTACAACCCTTACACTCTCTTGGAATCTAATAATAATAAACAGGCTTTAATGTGCCCTGTGTCTGCATCTCCGCCTTTGAGCATGATGCCCTGATAATCAATAACATGAGCAGTATGATTGCACTGATGCCTCACAGCACTGAGCTCATGAGTTCCTTTCAAACCTGGGTCATATTTCTGTTAACACCCCTTTCAGACATGTGACTCGGGAACTTGCTCAGTTGGCAAATTCCCGTTTCTCAGCTCCGTGACCCTGGTCGGGAGCAGGGTTGGAACCTGAGACTTACTCTCGGGTTGTGTCCTATCACACATGTAGAAATCCCGGGTTGATACGCGTTCATGTGCATAAACCTGGGGTTTAGCTGCATGTCTGAAAAGGGTATTATACGTATGTTCTCCAAGTGTTTGCGCAGGATTCATCTGGGTACTCTGGTTTCTCCTCAGAATCCACAAACGTACAGGCTGGGAAACTGACTCCTGGCAAAAAAAACATTAACCCTAGTGTATAGGTGCGCCCCCGTGGTAGGGATCATGGATTGTAAGAGCCACTGTGAATAACTCTTATCTGAAAAGAGCTGCGTGCTCCACCTAAATAACTGTCAATAAATAAGTCTAGTAGACTAACATAATCACATACTTATAATGACATAAAAGTTGAGATACCATCTAGGTCTGAAATGTTTTTGAAGTAAATTGATTACATTTTTGGGTAATTAATTTCCCAGAAGGAAAATTAAAACAACAATTCTATGCTAAGAAAAAACACGCTGTAAACACTGTTATTGGAATGGGACAACCAATGTGTGTTCTTAAAGCCACTATAACGGATTACATATGAAAGCCCGCCGGGCAGAATGCCAGCTGTCGATATCTCAACAGCGGCATCCCGCCCAGCAGAATGCCGGCAGTGGGGCGAGTGGTTCAAGTCCTCCCACTATATGTGTATCGTGGACACCCACGAGTGGAAATAGCCCCTGTGTGCCGGGATTCTGGCTGACGGTATTGTAGGCTGGCGGGATTCCGGCATCTGCATCCTGACCGCTGGGATCCCAACAGCCGGCAGATTGAATGGATCCCTGCTTAACGCCCTGTAACAGTCATAGCTCAAACATAATATACTAAACAGGTAAATTTCAGCTTGCATTGAAATCGGTACACGGATCCTCATATGGAGTACAAAAATTTATAAATCGGGGGCGGAGATAGGGCGAGTTCCGATGTTTACACACCATCGCAATGACAACTCCATACCACCCAACATGACCCATTCCACCCATGCTCTGTTTCTGGATTTCCCGGCGATTGCCGTCACCTGTTTTAATCTAGTTAATGGATAAGAAAGGTGCTTCACCACAGGTAATGGCAATCATAAATCAAGAGGGAAATCCAGGAGCAGATCATTTTGTCCCTCCTAAAATGGCTCATGTTTGGAGGTACGCAACTCATCCCCCTTACTTGCGAGTTAACTGGATTGAGCCCATTGGTATAAATATTACATAACACATAGGATAACTTAGTGTCTTCTACTGCATGTTGGCTTTGAAAACACATTAATGAATGGTCTGTTCATAGTGAGGTAAAATAATAAGACAGTTGTTATCTAATGACCTATTGTACAGATACATTCTGCAAAATCATAAAAATATGTAAGTAAAAATGTCTATTAGTAAATATTTCAGAAATACTTTGTTAGAATTATTTACAATGATTGGAAAACCTTGATAAGGATGTAACAAAGTTCAGTGTTTTGTCAGATGAGGAGTTAACAGTTATATCACTGTCTCTTCAATGAGAGAGGAGCATTAGTGTGCTGGGGGATGTTCTGAAGGAGATAATGTATTTTGTCTCCCCTGAGACTACATAAAATAGACACAACTTCAAAGTGAGTGGTGGGGGAAGGATGGTATATCACTGAAACGTATACAGGAAAACCTTACACAGATGTAGGGCAGGGAGGGGAAAGGCCAATTGGGAAATGGGAGAAGAGGAGATGATGTTGTAACTTGTAGATGAAAAATCATAAACACATTCTCACATGATCAGTTACACAAGCCGGAAAGTTTAGAACAATAATACTGAAACTTTACGCAATCACTCATATAAATAATTTAAAAAAAATATGTTTAATCAAACTTCCTCTTAAATATCAGCCCAAAGGTTCCTTTTAAATAAAATCACAATGGGCTGATGGAAAATTGTTTGGAAAATAAGTTAGTAAATAACTGTAAGGCAAAACCACAGATGTATACATCTCAAAATGCGTCCAGCTATGCATTGGCACCATATGCATCTGGTTTACACCATCATCAGTGTGTGTATACACCTGCCCTCCCAGTAGGCATATATGCCTGTTACCCCAGGTTTCCTGAGCTGTATTTGGGTTAATACGCTCTTATTGTACTTTGTCTATGTTTGACCATCCCATTCCTCCCGTTCCGCCTCTCTAGTCATAAGAATGCTAAAGCTCTAAATAAGCACAGTTTGCATTGGCGCATACATACCAGCTCCATTTGTGAGAATGCACAATGCTAATTTGGGTAATTTACGCTATTTAAACTAATGTAAACTCAACTCAGCATTAGACCTGAAGGGCCTGATTCAGAGTTGGAAATGTAAAATGCATTTTCTGCACTGCGCAAACTCAGAAATGCTCAGAAAACATACAAGCACAACGGGGGTCATTCAGTGCAGTTGTTCTTCCTACTCCTGTTGCAATGATTTGCTGTATGCAATTGCGATTATCAGCAAAAGGTAACCCATGCAAAAGGATGCTCACTGTGATCACATCTTTGCGTAGGGCGCTGCATGATTGCAGAAACATCGGTAGCATTGTTGCACATCGGGTTGCCACGCAGGGCCTGAGTACCTCTAAAAATGCGCAGGCTAAGCTGCTCTTTCAGGACGCACAGCCCTCTCCAGTAGCATGGTTTATTGCAGCTGCTAATATATGCATAGCCCAGAAAACGGCCATGAGACAACTGCATTTGTATGACCACTCCCCGTTATCACCACTTACCAAACACTTCCTGTGACTAAAATCTTGCTGTGACTGCACTCGCAAGTCACTCGCTGTGCGTGGCACTGCAGCTTAAAAGCATGCACAGTGCAATAATATTGATTGATAGGTGTACAACCTTTACACCCCTTACAAGCAACAGAGCAGGAGAGGGATGCGGCTTTCAGACAGAGAGACAGTGCAGCAAAGGCATTCACGCAATTACAATAGATTGAGAGTTGGAGGCCTGCATTCCCATATGTCTGTCTGTGGCTGTATATTACCCCTTTCACATCGCACAAATAACCCGGTATCGACCTGGCATATTGCCAGGTCGAAGCGGGTCAGTGTGCGGTGTGAAAGCGCCAAGTCCAAATTCCCGGGTCGCCTGACCCGGTAATTCAACCCGGGTTATAAAGCAGTGTTATTCCCGGGTTGAATACCGTGTCAGTGGCTGCGTAAACGGATTCCCCATTTACTAGATATGGAGAGGCGGCGTGGAGATGACCTCATCTCCCAGCGTCGCCTCCGCTACCGGCTCCGCCCCCTGCCGCTATGGCAACCGACTCGGCATATTGCCGGGTCGGACAGCCAGCCAAAAGAGGTAGGAGAGTCTCCAATGCCGGATCCCACCCAGGAAGGACCCGTTTCCAATTCCTGGGTGGGATCCAGCATTGGAGATGTGAAAGGGGTTTATGTTGCAGCTGCAAGACCTCTGGGTAACTTCTAGAGATGATAATTCCAATGATGATGAATGGCTCAACCAGATCCCCACGTTTGATTGCCTATTTGTAGACTCCCTCTTCATGCAGCTTCTGTGAAAATACAGTATATTAATGGCTCTAATAGCTAATAAGTGATTGTCTGCTAGGGGTATGGGAATCAGGGCGACAGTGTCTAGGTCGAAACACATTAGGTCGACAGTGACTAGATCAACACAGGAAATGGGTCGACCTGGCCATTATGTTGACATGGAGAAAGTCGACATGAGTTTTTTTATGCTTTTTTGGTGTCGTTTTCTTCGTAAAGTGATCGGGAACCCCAATTAGTGCACCACGTACCCTCACATGGCTCGCGGCTTCGGGGACAGGTTACCGTTCCCAATTGTAGTCCACGTGGATCGTAAAGTATGAAAAAGTTCAAAAAATGAAGAAAAAAAAGGTGAAAAACTCATGTCGACCTTTTTCCATGTCGACCTAATGGCAGTGTCAACCTATTTCCTGTGTCGACCTACTCAATGTCGACCTAGACAGTGTCGGCCGGATACCGTCTGCTAGCACCACAGCTGAGGGCAGCTCACTTACTACCGCTGGTCATTTAAACGCAATTATGTGGCTGCTTCTTTGTTGATTTTGGGGGTCATTCAGACCCGATCGTACGCTGCCTTTTTTCGCAGCTGTGCGATCGGGTCTGTACTGCGCATGCGCAAGGGCCGCAATGCGAAGGCACGACGGCCGTCGCCTGGCAGAGACGAAAAGAACGAAGAACGCGTTTGCAGTGGCGAACACAAGAAGATTGACAGGAAGAGGCCGTTTTCAGGGAGTGTCGAGGAAAACACAGGGGTGTCCGGCCGTTTACAGGGAGATTTCCTGACGTCAGCTACAGCAAGGATCTGGAGCTGTGCAGAGACTGCACAAACTTTTTGCTTTGTGCAGCTCTCTGCACAGCCGATCGCTCCCCTGCACAGCCCTAACTCCCTCCCCTGTAGGCGGCGATTACCTGGTCACAGCAGTGCAAAAAATAGCCTGCGTGCGACCAGGTCTGAATTAGGCCCTTAGGTAATGACGTTTTTGTGACGGTGTATTATATCTCAGATGGTAGATACATTTTTATAATGTTTTCATTTTATTTTTCCTTTTCTATGTGCTGCACCTCTTGTTTGTGTGAGATCTTATCTGTATAATTGATGTGCATATTTTGTACCCCATTCAGAGTTTGTCATATCTGTAGCTCTGGATATGGGCAAAAATTATACTTATTCTGCACGCAGCACAACTTAGGTTCTCTTACAGATGCCACCACATAAGACCCAAAGTCTCTAATACTCTACATTCCCCATATACAGTAACAGGACGATAAGATGGCTCCTAAATTACTTCAAAACAGTAATAATATATAACCCAATCATGCCATAACTGATGTGGTACAAGTGTCTACTAGTACTTACACCCACAGAGGGTACAATGGAAGCTGTGATCTTATCTGAGAACAGTGCAAGTAGTCATCAGATGAATGCCGCCAACCCCCACATGAGTTATTATATGTAACAGCAGAACATTATTAATATGCAAACAACAGCTACATTTATATTGACGGTAATAATCAAATATTTAAATATTTGGTGTTGAGGCCTCTAGTCAACAGAAGCAGAACACTTTTGGGATTTATGTTATCCTAGTAGCACAGTGGTTTGCATTGCTGTTTCCCAGTTTCCGCCCAGGGTGCTATCAGCGTGACCTATGTATGTTCTTTCCATGTTTGCCGGGATTTCAGTAAAGTTAACAGAAGTTCATCTGGGATTTTTGCCCCATAAGGGCCTGGTTCTGAGTCACACAGATCTTTCTTCACAGATGCAAACTGTGCGTGTTTGCATAAAGCGACTTTATACATTTTGCATATGTCTGTCCTATACTGTGGGACACAACTTGGTCAGATCTGTCCTTCCATGAAATAGGGCATTTTGGGGCATGAACTGAGTGGTGGCAAAGCGATTGCACTGAACCACCGTGACTTGGGAGTGTCATAGTGGTGGGTGTATAAAAAAAGTTCCATGTGTCATGCGTACAGAAAAAGCTGCGCTGGCCGGGAGCTACTCCTCAAGTGCAAAAGCATCGCTGATGTGCAATGCTTTTGCACTTCTGCAGGGGGGCCGGCACTGACATGCGGGGTGGGATAGCCCTGTGCTGGGCATCCCCCCACATGTGTATGGACATGATCGTAGCCCTGCACAATTTTGCAGGGCTACGATCAACTCGGAATGACTCCCATTAGTTGAACAGTTATTTGCATTAGCATAAAGTAGTAAATCATGCTTTCATCGCTGACTGCTGCTACACTTTGCATGTGACTCAGAATCAGCCATAAAGCTGCACTACCGCCTATTAAAGGTTCCTAAGGTGACCTGACCCCCAAGCCGGATCCTCAGAGCTTCTACGTGCAGTCATTTCTCACAGGTTTCTGTAAAACTGTAGGGGGATGGGGTGAGCAGGAAGACCAATCGTAAGTCACAATCTCTTGATACCTACAGTATGTACTGTATATATCTCAGGGCAAGGAACAGGTCTGGTTTTCACTGACCAGTGACCTCTTCTCATATCTATTGTGCTGTTCTCCAGCTTTTTGGTGTGATTTTGCGTGAGATGTCACAGGAGTCAACAATCCTTCTGTCTGCAGTATTTTTTTTTTATCTTGAGTGCAAAATGCAACATAAGAAACTGCTCCTATAGCGTTTGCATGAAAATACATTGTAGAACTGATTACGACAACAAAACAGATAATGGTAAACTAATTTATATGTTGGCGGATGTGACTGCATGTCCAGAGGTTTGGCTGCATAGTTGTATATTAGCAGGTCTAACATCTGCAAACCTCCTGACAATTCACATAGTGAGGGAAAGGAACTTACACTTACCGTAAAAAAGACATAATTTTTGCTTTATTATACACAAAGACATTCACACACCTCAGCAGATACAAAACAGGCGATTATATACAGCCACAAAAGCCACAGACCTCTTCCTACTGCCAGGGCCGGAGCTTCCACTAGGCAGCTTTAGGCAGCTGCCTAGGGGCGCCGGGACCTGAAGGGGCGGCTTGCTACATCTGCATGAAAAAGTTAGTGTGGTCCTACATCTCATAGCCGCAATCCCCCTCGTATCTACAGTAGCCGCGACTCCCAAGCTCCTGCGTTGCAGCATCCACCCGGCACAGGCAGTAACTTTGACAGCTCCTGGAGTCCTGGCTGGGGGTGACATGTGGCGCTGCTCTTCATTCCAGGCTCTTTCACAGACTACTCAGTCCCAACTCTGCATTGCAGCCTGCAGGTTAGGTGGCTGCACAGTGCACTCTCTGCATTTAATAAGAAAAGAGGGGGAGAGCAGCAGTCTGGGGGGGAGGGGGGGCGGAGATGGGCAGCTGCATGCACACAGATGGTGAAGGGGATAGAACAGAAGACATTTAAAATAGTGGAGTGGTGGGGGGGGGCAGCAGGAGACCACACGGACTGCGGAGATGGCGAGAAGGAAGCAGCCATGCAACAGACGGGGTGAGGGTCAGCAGCAGTATGCCTTTCTCCTGAAGAGCAGGTAGGGGCAGTAGGCAGAAGTTTTGCCTAGGGTGCCGAGAGACCTTGCACCGGCCCTGCCTACTGCTGTGGTACACAATGCCAATTAAGAAGTTGCTGGGTTTTATTTAAGCTGTTTCCATATTGTTGCCCCACCCGCCTTTGTTGGCAGCTTCTATTGGTTATTATTTGCTAAACATGACAAGAGTAAAGGTGCATACACACACTAGGCGATTTTGAGCTCAAAGTAGCTCACTTTTGGTGTTTTGAGCTACTTTGAGCTCAAAATCTCCTAGCGTGTATGGCCAGGCGATCAACGGTGAGCGCTAATGCGCGCTCCCGCATCATCGACAGCCGTCGCCATCCATCGGCCTGTTTTACCGGCCGAGTGAACCACTTTCCACAGTCTCCTACTGTGAAAAGTGGTTCACCTCCGTGAAAATCGCTGGGCCGGGTAAAAATCGCTCAGTGTGTATGCACTGTGCGATTTTCCGGTCAGCGATTTTCTCATCATCGCTCTGCATACACACTGGGCACAAATGTCCAGTGTGTATGTACCTTAAGTGACTAGCCTTCTTAAGAATTACCTGTGAATAATCATAGATTCAGTTTTGGAATGCTATAACACACCGATATTCAAAGAAGGACTATATACAAAGGACCATATACTGTAGAATGTCCAAGGTAATAACTGTAAATTCATGGTGGGCTTGATGTTCTGAAGCTCAGAAAAATGGCCGAGTGTCTGTTCTGTTATAAAACTTTTAAGGGATTAATATAAGGGCCACAGGTTCTAGTCCCACTCGGTTGGTGGCGTGGACATGTCTGCTAATAATATAATCAATTTTGATAAGAAATTCCTTGTTATCATGATTAGCTTTTATTAATAAGGTGCCACTTATTGCACACAGTGCTGTACAGGGTAAACATAAAAAAAAAACAACAGTATATAGGGGTATGCTGTCCGGAGCTCGACAGTGACATAGACACCAGTCATTTTGTTGACCTCATACGCTGTCGCCGGGATCCCAACACAGCTGAAACGCTGACTGGTGACCTTGTCACTGTCGACCTCCCATACCCAACCCAATATCAGAGAATATATGCAGTACACAAGGACAGACCATAGCATAAGTAACAAAAAGACTGGATTGGACAGATGACATGGGCAAGGGTAACGGTACTCACTGAAGTACCCAACATATAAACTAGCAATACAGTAAGAGTTGCTGAAGAGGGAATGAGACGGTGGTGCAGACAGTACTGGTGAGCTGGAGTGTGCAATGGAAGAACAAGAAGGGAGAATCCACTGGTGAATGCAATGTGGCTTGACTAAGCTACCATGGTGGTATTATGTGGCGATATAAAATAAAATTGACAGTTCTGCCAGTGATATCAGTGCATGTCTGGATAGGAGTCACACTTTACTTCAGAAGTTGAGACTGGGTTCAGTTGAAAGGTACAATAAGGGAGAGAATACATTGCGTTTGACCTATAGCTGTTCTGTATGATGATGTTAAAATAATGTTGTTTTGTGACTATTTCTGTCTTCCATGTACATATGTGCAGAGTAGACTAGAATATAGTGAGTGAATTCATGTTGTTTACCGTGTTTCCTTTTTACTAATATTTGAGACCTAAATCTGAAGAAGAAAAAACAGAATTGAGAGGCCTGTGTGGGTCTCAGCAGTAGATGAGAAGTAGGGCAGGCTGTGCCTTATGCTGATCTCTTTATGCATCTCACTCCCACTAAGAATCCTGCTCCCACTCAACTTTGGCTCCTGCTGGTGCATACTGATTGCAAGCACAGGCATGCAGGAATACAGATCCTGCTGGCCATGTATAATGAGCACAGGACGGGACTAATCTGTTCATGCACAAAGTCACAGTGCCATATATAATGTATGTGATAGCATGGATCTGGGGTCCCTACAAAGTGGCAGCAAGCCAGTCTCTAACAGCCTCTGGAAATACACCAATGATCAGGAACAAATTGACATGGGTGGTCATTCCGAGTTGTTCGCTCGCTAGCAGTTTTTAGCAGCCGTGCAAACGCTATGCCGCCTCCCACTGGGAGTGTATTTTAGCTTAGCAGAAGTGCGAACGAAAGGATCGCAGAGCGGCTACAAATTTTTTTTGTGCAGTTTCAGAGTAGCTCAAAACCTACTCAGCGCTTGGGATCACTTCAGACTGTTCAGTTCCTGTTTTGCCGTCATAAACACGCCCTGCGTTCGCCCAGCCACGCCTGCATTTTTCCAGGCACGCCTGCGTTTTTTCGAACACTCCCTGAAAACGGTCAGTTGACACCCAGAAACGCCCTCTTCCTGTCAATCACTCTGCGGCAACCAGTGCGGCTGAAAAGCTTCGCTAGACCTTGTGTAAAACTACATTGTTAGTTGTAACAGTACGTCCCGCGTGCGTATTGCGCCGCATACGCATGCGCAGAAGTGCAGTTTTTTTTTGCATCATCGCTGCACAGCGAATGAATGCAGCTAGCGATCAACTCGGAATGGCCGCCATTGTTCCCAGGCACATGATTGCTGCCATTCACTGATCACAATAAAAGCTTGAATATAATAACAAACTTTTACTAATGTACACCCCTTGCTATACCCTCACAGCCATTTTACCTGAAAGAAAGGTCACTGCTTGTTGTTGTAACAGACTAATTTGTGTCAAACAAATAGTATATATTTTACTGTATTTTATAAAATGACCCTGTTCCCAAAGTAACACCTTGTATGCCCATTAGAGTATGTACACAACTATGGAGAACTAGGCAACCAAATGTTCAGGTCATTTTCTAGTGGTGTGTAGTTGTGTATAAGTAAATATGGGAAGAATTATAGAACATTATATTTTTAATACTGTGAATATGACTCAATTTTGCCTACATAATGGCCTTAGAATAAAATATATATTTCATCCAATAAATTACCTTATGAATTTAGTGTTGATTTTACATTAAAAAAAAAAATAACACCCCACTGCTGCTTGCCCTATAGACACCTCCTAACCATCCCGCTTGCAGCAGGACAGGTCCGATTTGAGGGCACTGCCCTACTGGTATACCTATCTAGCTATATTCTCAGCAATGCCCAGAGAATATTTAATCCTTGATGATTACTATATTCCAATTATGTTCCAATTATGTTTCTGTACTTCTGTACACCTGATATCCCTCCCCCCCTTGTCCCTATTTCTTTTTTTTCTGTACCCCCTTTATACCCTATATCTATATGTTTGTGTAAAACTACAATCAAAGAACTTAAAATTGAAAATATTTAATCCTGTAAATTACCAAATGAAAGCCCTAAATCTACTGACCCCCACACAGACTGAAATTCCGATTTAGATATATAAGTAAATTATTCCCTAAGAAGGAAATTGTGCATAAAACGAAATTCTAGTCCTGTGATCTCTGGCCATTAAAGGGTTCAGAAACTGAACCGGTTGTCCAACTAGACACCTTATAATCTTTCCAATGACACAGCTACACATCCTGTACTATTTCTATCAACAATTTGTTCTCATCTTACCTTTCTTTTCTGTCCATCTGCAGTTTTGACCTGTACCTCTATCTATTCTACATCTCCTGTCCTCAAACTACCGCTACATTATAAGTAAACAATGCTTAATAATGAATAAATGTGACAAATGTTTTAGATCATGTTTTGAATTGATATTGGCTGTGAAACAGATTTTTTTTTCTATGCAAGATACACTTCCTGTCTGAAAGTCTACTGAATAAAATAATATCAACAAATGTGTGGTGGGGCGGCCAGACACCATTCTTCCTGGAAAGACTGCTTTGAGTTAAGCTGGGTACACATTAAACAATTTTTTTTTAACAATTTGCCAATTTCCGAGGGATCAAAAATCGTTCAAATCGTCAAATATGTACGTACTATTGTTCGCTCCCACGAGTCATCCATCACATCTTCAGATCTGAAGATGTGGCTGACGACCCCATAAACTTAGATGCGGTGTCACCAGATCGTGCGGTGTGTACTGGCCGCACGATATGTTGTTCCATTGCATCTGCCGTCGGCTGGGTATACAGGTAATCAATATCATACAGTATGTGTACCCAGCTGTAAGAACAATGTTGGGGTTGACAGCTCCTGAGGTAATCATACCCTTTCTGTGAAGTGGGAACCTTTTTTATATCCCTCAAATTATCTCAGACTGTCCCACGATAAGTGGTTTGACAATCTGTTTGGGAATCATTTTAGAAAATGTACTTTGCTGAAGTCATACCACTATGGGAACTGAAATGGATCTAAAATGAGACCAAATCTTACCCGCTATATCTTCAAGACAGCACTAACCAGGGCTACTATTGGGCTGGTCTAGGATTGTGCCCGTGAGAGATCTTCAAAGCTTCTATGACTGTCACTTTTTTCACCTACTGTATCTGGGGGGAAAAAGCTAGTGGACTTGGGGGTTTATGTGCTAAGCTTTTTAGAGAGATAGAGTGGACGGAGATAAAGTACCAGCCAACCAGATCCTAACTGTCATTTTTCAAACACAGCCTGTGACATGGAAGTTAGGAGCTGATTGGCTGGTACTTTATCTCCGTCCGCTTTATCTCTCTCCAAGGCTTAGTACATAGACCCCTCAGTGGTAGCTGAGCAGACATGGGACTCAGTCAATATAGCTTCTTTAGGGTAGGATAGTCTAGTAGGCTTTTTGGGGCCTACAGAACCGCATTGCAGTATGTGAGTATTATGCCCGGATTTAGCGATCTACACCCGCAGGGAAAGGGCTCCCTGCAATGTTTTCAGAGTGATAGCCGGACTCATGCGCACTCTTCCGATGGGTTTAGCTGAAGGGGCCAAGCTCGGGAATGCTTTACATTCTGAGGCTTGGGAAATCTGACATAACCACAATCCCCACAGCAGCAGCTGCTGTAGGAAATGGAGGGGCCACAGCATATATTGGAGATATCTGCTGTGATCCCTTCTTCATACATGGGGGTGATACTAAATATATGTGGTTAAACCCTGAAAATGTGTTTTCGGGGAATAATAAACCACAATTATTTAATAATAAATGGGCCACTATATAGGGTGAACTTTCTTGCATTTATTATTGAGTATATAGTGTGTGTGTGTGTGTGTGTGTGTGTGTGTGTGTGTGTGTGTGTGTGTGTGTGTGTGTGTGTGTGTGTGTGTGTGTGTGTGTGTGTGTGCGTGTGTATATTGACAGTAAACTATAGCTGAACCTTCCAGCTGTTTGCCTAAGCAATTCTGAACCGACTGAGGTTCCAGGATTCCTCAGTCAGAGCATGAGGCTTCCTTCTGATAGGTAGACCAACTAAGTTCAGCTGTTGCCAGAAAACTAACATTACCCTGGTATTATTTAGTTGCTGTATTATAACTACCATGGGCCCTTACTCCATATATCCATAATGTAATTTTCACATGGCTGCTGTGCCACCATCTGTGAGCTACTCATAACCTGCTGTGCAGCGCTGTAGTCTCAGACCAGGGGGTAAATGTAATAGGGTGCGAGAAGCCAGAGGTGTTTTTTAACAAACAAAAAAAGCACACACACGCATTGTTAGTATTAGACGTACTTAGCAATTCTCTGTGTAAGTGGAGAGACAGGGGAAAGGCACAGAGTATACCCAGTTAGTATACGTAAAATATTTATGCATATACTTACAACTGACCACAGTACTGTTATCAAATAATAGTAAAGGCATGACAAGCGTAATGGCCCCACATATCATTTGTAAGGAAGGCTGACCAGTATACATAAAAAATGTGTAAAAGATACTTAGGGCTCAATCCTTAGTCGAGATTTACTCACAGGTGCAAAAAAGTGCAGCTATACTATATGCTGCATCTATGATACTTCTGGATTCACAGACTTTTTTTGCACCCCGTGGGGCTAAGTACAAAAATATAGCAAATCTGGGGCAAGATAGGGGCTTGTTGCTATTGCTGCTGTTTACATGCCGTTGCAATGGCAGCTCGCCCCCCTCACATGCAGGGGAAAGGTAATGGGACTGAAACCTTTGTTCTTTTCAGGTCTATCAGAAGCTCACGGAATGTATATTTATATGCTGTAATGGACAAGAAAGGTGCTTTACATACTAATAAGCTACGCTTGACTCAATTCAATGAAATGTTTTTATGTTCACTGCACACTCGTAAGATAATTTATTGCGATTACAGCAGAACACACTTGTGAGCAGCAATTCCTGATGACTGATTGTACCAGAGCGAAGTTCTAGAATGATTTGCATCCTGGAGACTAGGGGGTACGTTTACTAAAGCTTCTAAAAATTAAAAGTGGTGATGTTGCTCATAGCAACCAATCAGATTCTGTCTGTCATTTGTCTACTGCATCCCAGAAAATGATAGACAGAATCTGATTGGTTGCTATGGGCAACATCACCCCTTTTCAATTTTAGAAGCTTTAGTAAATATCCCCCTAAGATATTTTTAATTTTAGCAGCCCTCATATAAACCTATATGTAATATCAGTTGGAGTCCCATGTACCTACATCTGGGTGGTACTTAATATTTGTGGGTACCCTCCAAAAATGGGTCTTTGACAAATACGCCCCACAGAAACAGAGCAAGGACACTGGAGGGTAAGCTGGGCACACACCTGATAGTAGGAGAACAGGTGTGATACACTTTACCAGTGTTTGGGATGCTGGCAATCAGAATACCGACCTTGGCATCCCGGGTGAACAGCTGCAGTGTTTACTGTAGGGTGTGTATGCAGAGCTGATGCAGGAGTGTTAGCTGATAAATGGCTTATAACGCTCCTGCAATGGTCAGGATTGGGAGGTCGCATATTATGTGCTGTTTAATATTTATTGGGCCGACCTCCTGATCCCATGGAAGCCAGTACACACATATATAAATCACATCAGTATTGCATATGTGTGTATGGGTGTCAGCAGCAGGTCATGCCAGGGACACACTACTTTGCTGATTGGTGTGTACCCAGCATTACAGTGACACCCATAATGAGTACTGTACAGTGAGTTCTCTGGATAATGTGGTTATTTTTTATTCACTCAAAATGTATCAGATTTAAAACCTAGAAATCATTTTTAATTGGGTGTCCATCTTCTGCCTCCTCAAAATACGTGTGTGATATGAACATGGATTTGTGAAGGCCTGCGCTGAAAGTGACCTAAGGGGGTAATTCAGATCTGATCGCAGCAGCAAATTTGTTAGCTAATGGGCATAACCAAGGGCCTAGGGGGTCATTCCGAGTTGTTCGCACCAAGCAACTTTTTGCTGCTGGTTCGATCAACTAATTTCCGCCTATGGGGGAGTGTATTTTAGCATAGCAGGGCTGCGATCGCTTGTGCAGCCCTGCTAAGCTAAAAAGTTTCTCTTTAAATAAGAACATCCCTGGACATACTTACCCTGTGCGACGATCTCAGCGATGATGGAGCCGGCTTTGATGTCAGACATCCGCCCTCTGTTCTCCTGGACACTCCTGCGTTTTCCTTACCACTCCCCGAAACGGCCGCCAACGGACAGGTGGCCACGGAATGCCTTCCTTCTGTCAAAGTTTTTTGCGGTCGCCGCTGCGACCACTTTCTTCGTTTCCAGCGTCGTAGCTGTCGCCGGGCAACGACGCACGTGCGCAATGCGCATGCCGTGCGTGCGCAGTTCTGACCCAATCGCACCGCTGTGAGGAAGTGCAGCGTGCGATCGGGTCGGAATGACTCCCCTAATGCAGACCTGATTGTAGCAGCAAATTTGTTAGCAGTTGGGCAAAACCATGTTGCACTGCAGGGGGGGCAGATATAACATGTGCAGAAAAAGTTAGATTTGGGTGGGGTGTGTTCAAACTGAAATCTAAATTGCAGTGTAGAAATAAAGGGGGGTACACACGGAGAGATCCATGCTTAAATTCTAAGCAATCTGACTAGATGGTGAAAATGGCGCAGTGGATATTTTCTCAGAGTTCTGCGCATGTGCAGTAGAGAAATCTCTGGGAAGATGGCTGCCGCGCCATTTTCCCGGAGATCTGCGCATGCGCAGTAGAGTCTGAGCTCAGACTCTACAGCTCAGACTCAACAGCACTCCTGCAGAGAGGAGGGGGCCCGTATGTAGGAGGCAACACATGGGCCTCCTCCTCTCTTAAAACGTCCCTGCCCACAGCGATAGCGATTTGCAGTCCCGCACGTCGCTGTCGCCGGTACTAGATTGGCCTGCTGGGTGAAATGAATGCCCCCCCCCCCCTTCGCTCAGCACACATCACGCTGTGTGCTGAGCGGGGGAGAGATGTGTGCTGAGCGGTATGTGCTAGATCGCTCAACACACATCTTTCCCCATGTGTACTGGCCTTATAGCAGCCAGTATTTACCCTGCACAGAAAAAATATAACCCACCCAAATCTAACTATCTCTGCACATGTTATATCTACCCCACCCTGCTGTGCACATAATTTTGCCCATTAGCTAACAATTTGCTGCTGCGATCAGATCTGAATTAGGCCCTAGTTTTTCCAATACATGGAAGGGGCCCATTTTTAGGACACTGCACATCAATGGCCCCAATCTTTCACTCTCCATACTGTCCTGTAATTAGATACATTTGGCATGAACTACGCAGTTTGTACCAGACATTGAATGTAAAAGTAAAAAGAAATGATTTTCTCTAGTAGAAACTGAAAAGTCCTTTAAGTTTAAAAATGTGTTCCATGGTCTGCTAATGATGAATAATAGCCTGGCAAGTTTTCATTGCTGACCTCAGCTGACTTTCAGCACAAGCTTATAAATATATTCTAAAATAGTTGTGCATGTAGCCTAATACTCATTCTCCAAAAACAGCAGATACTTAGGAATAATCAGCATATCAGCAAACACTAATCATGCACTTCTGAATATTTCCTCTGTAATCACTGGTTAATACTGGCAAATACAAAATCATTGCTGTTCTCTCCTGAGAGAAAACCAGAAATGACGCTGGTGCAGTAGGAAAACAAACATAGTAGAATGGATTAAAAAAATTAAAAAAAAAAAACACACACGCACGCACATACAAACAAAAACCTTTAGATAGCAATGGCCTCCATGAAACTATTTTACCATTAAAGGGCCAGTAACACAAAATAGAGCTTCTTCAATTTACATAGATTTTAGTGACAGCTTACGAAGAGCTCTTACATAAAGTGCATATAACACATTTTGTTATGTTACAGCCTTATTCCAAAATGGAATAAATTAATTTTTGTCCTCAAAATTCTATACACGATACCCCATAATGACAACGTGAAATGTATTTATTTTTAGATTTTTGCAAATTTATTAAATTACTAAGAAATCACATGTACATAAGTTTTCACAGCCTTTGCGATGAAGGTCAAAATTGAGCTCAGGTGCATCTTGTTTCAACTGATCATCCTTGAGATGTTCCTACAGCTTAACTGGAGTCCACCTGTGGTAAATTCAGTTGATTGGACATGATTTGGGAAGGCACACACCTGTATAAGGTCCCACACTCGATAGTGCATGTCTGAGCACAAACCAAGCATGAACTCAAAGAAATTGTCTGTAGACTTCCGAGACAGGATTGTCTCGAGGCACAAATCTGGGGAAGGGTACAGAAAAATATCTTCCGCTTTGAAGGTCCCAATGAGCACAGTGGCCTCCATCATTCATAAATGGAAGAAGTTCGGAACCATCAGGACTCTTCCTAGAGCTGGCCGGCCATCTAAACTGAGCGATTGGCGGAGAAGGGCCCTAGTCAGGGAGGTGACCAAGAACCCGATGGTCACTCTGGCAGAGTTACAGATTTCCTCTGTGGAGAGAGGAGAACCTTCCAGAAGGGCAACCATCTCTGCAGCAATCCACCAATCAGGCCTGTATGGTAGAGTGGCCAGACGGAAGCCACTTCTTAGTAAAAAGCACATGGTAGCCCGCCTGGACTTTGCCAAAATGCACCTGAAGGACTCACAGACCATGAGAAACAAAATTCTCTGGTCTGATGAGACAAAAATTGAACCCTTTGGCGTCAATGCCAGGCGTCATATTTGGAGGAAACCAGGCACTGCTCATCACCAGGCCAATACCATCCCTACAGTGAAGCATGGTGGTGGCAGCATCATGCTGTGGGGATGTTTTTCAGTGGCAGGAACTGGGAGACTAGTCTGGATATCGGGAAAGATGAATGCAGCAATGTACAGAGACATCCTGGATAAAAACCTGCTCCAGAGCGCTCTTGACCTCAGACTGGGGTGACGGTTCATCTTTCAGCAGGACAACGACCCTAAGCACACAGCCAAAATATTAAAGGAGTGGCTTCAGGACAACTCTGTGAATGTCCTTGAGTGGCCCAGCCAGAGCCCAGACTTGAATCCGATTGAACATCTCTGGAGAGATCTGAAAATGGCTGTGCACTGTTGCTTCCCATCCATCCTGATGAAGTTTGAGAGGTGCTGCAAAGAGGAATGGGCGAAACTAACCAAAGATAGGTGTGCCAAGCTTGTGGCATCATATTCAAAAAGACTTAAGACTATAATTTCTGCCAAGGGTGCATCAACAAAGTATTGAGCAAAGGCTGTGAATACTTATGTACATGTGATTTCTTAGTTTTTGATTTTTAATAAATTTGCAAATATCTCAAAAAAACTTGTCATTATGGGGTATTGTGTGTAGAATTTTGAGAGGAAAAAATTAATTTATTCCAGTTTGGAATAAGGCTATAACTTAACAAAATGTGGAAAAAGTGAAGCGCTGTGAATACTTTCCGGATGCACTGTATACAAATTAATGTAATTAATGATGGATGGATGATTAATCATTAATGATGGATGATTCTTAAAACTGCTGTCCACTTTTAGACAAGCTACTCTTATTTTTACCTGTTCTGACAATGTAGGGCAGTATGGATGGTGTAATGGTTAGCATTACTGCCTCACAGCACTGAGGTCATGGGATCGATTCCCACCATGGCCCTAACTGTGTGGAGTTTGTATATTCTCCACGTACATGCGTGGGTTTCCTCCGGGTTCTCTGGTTTCCTCACACAATCAAAAAATATATATTGGCAGGTTAATTGGCCCCCAACAAAATTAACCCTAGCTTGAATAAATGTGTGTGTACATATGGTAAGGAATATAGATTGTAAGCTCCACTGGGGCAGGGACTGATCTGAATGGCCAAATATTCCCTGCCTAGGTGCCAATGGCCAAATGTTCCCTGCCTAGGTGCCAAATGGACTCTAATCCTCAGGAATAGGGCAGCTGAATATGAATATGCCACTTCATTCAGCTCTACTACAGAGAAATGCATGTGTTGCACTGTTAGATACAGTGGCCACAGGTAAAGTTTGGCTACAAAGCAGGCACCCTCTACTTGCAAAATTAGCATGCTGAGTGTTCAAAAGTATAACACACATTAATTTATACATCTAATAGAATAAATACGTATTAGCAGCAATTGTGCAGTCTCAGTTTTAGCTATATGCAGTTAGTCACTATTCTGTGAGGGGGAAAAAATGATGGTAATTACTGTACCTGTCAATGCAGTGATTTTGGTTCTCTCTTAGGGGCCCTACACACTCGGCGATGCGCCGCCGAGGTGCCCGACGGCCGATACGGCCGACGAGCAACCCGGCGGCGGGGGGGCAGTGACGGGGGGAGTGAAGTTTCTTCACTCCCCCCGTCACCCGGCTACATTGAAGTGCAGGCAAATATGGACGAGATCGTCCATATTGGCCTGCATGCACAGCCGACGGGAGACCAGCGATGAACGAGCGCGGGGACGCGCATCGTTCATCGCTTAAGTCTCCACACTGAAAGATATGAACGAGTTCTCGTTCATTTATGAACGAGATCGTTCATATCTTTCAGAATATCGCCAAGTGTGTAGGGCCTATTACAGGTGCTGATAACAATATTTTTAGAGTCACCTGTTCTACACATAAAAAGACTGAGGAACCCCTGACTGGATGTTGATTTATAGTGTACAGAACATAACTACAACAGTACTGTACATAATGACAGCTCCAACAAGTGGCTATTGTGAATTATTGTCATTTCTGAATCATATAAAAGAGGATAATGCTAGATCACCCTGTTTGGTGTAGTGACCCACTCTTTGGATCACAACCTGTATATTCAAATATCTGCTCTCTATATTAAGCCAAACCACAACTGGGTGAATATGTTCAGTAAGAGCTAGTGAGACCTCCTACATGAGCGGTGTTTGTGGAAACTCCTAAAATTAATTAGATTTCATCTGTACTCAGTAAAAAAAAATGTATCCTGTTTTGGTTTGTATTATTTCAGGTGTCTTGGATTACAATCACTGCTGCAAATTCCTCTGGCAGTTCCAACTTGCACATTAGTAACATTTACATTTAAGGCCTGACCCAGAAGAATGCAGATGAGGTTAAGTAGTCACTGCATAAACAGATGATTAAACCCTGCCTGTCAGCAGTATACTGTAGATGAGGCATCACAGGGGAAATACATGAATCTGCACAATATGGACTAAAGCCGCATCACTCCTTATACAGAAGTAGTACCTTTCCTCATTCATTGGCCTGGAATGTAATAGATGCTAACATAAGCAATTTATGAGGGCAGTCTGGTGATGCATTTAAAATTGTTCCTGGAACAATTAACATCAAATACTAAATCGTGTGTCTTTGCTTAAATCTGGAGCAAAGCTACAAAGGAAAACTTAACCCTGTGTGTGAAACAGAAGTATTTACTAGGTTTAAATTTAATGGAACCATGTTATTCTTCATTTTGTATTCCATTGAGGTGTTATATGCTTCCAGTCATAAAAGGATCACCATTTGGAAAGCACAAGACACGCTATATAAAAACTACTGGTAACATTCTATCAGATACCATGAAAGAACATGTGCTGTGTGCCCTTGTAATTACATTTCCTATGCAGTGTATGAGCTGTTGTTCTATAGCAGGCTTTCCCAACCACGGTCCTCAAGGCACACTAACAGTGCATGTTTTAGTGATATCCAGGCTTCAGCACAGGTGACTTAATTAGTAGCTCAGTTATTTTGAGTTAACCATCTGTGCTGCAGCCTGGATATCACTAAAACCTGCACTGTTGGTGTGCCTCGAGGACCATGGTTGGGAAAGCCTGTTCTATAGTATCCACTATTATACAGTTATCCTGCTGACAGTGGCAGACTGCAGTGTCCTTCGATGTTACATGCAGGAAGTCAATAATGGACAGGGAAAAACACTCCCCCCACATCTAAAATACATGAGCTTCCCATTATATGACAAGGATAAGGCAAGAAATCACTCAGAAGGAAACATTTCTAGCGATTTATGGTAAAAAATAACATAACTATAGAAATACATGGTGACTACTGTAATCACTTATCAATAATGGCTGTGGTGAGCTCCAAAGCTTATAAATGGGAATCATGTCAGCTCACTCCGGCATTCTGACCAAATCCTTGGATCACACCACAGAAATAGTTTGGATCATCTGCAAGATTTTTACATGTATGTGTGTGATTATTACCCATCTTTCTTTTTTAAATAGGTTTTTATTTTATGGGTGGGTGGTTCTTTTCATCTTATGGTAAGTGTCAGTGAATGTTTTGTCGTTGCACCAGATGAAGCGGTTATACATATTTCCTGGAAATAAATGCTACTGCAGCATTCACAGGACACACAGCCTGTTGTTGAGCCCCATGTCTCTGGCTAGCTAGGACAAGGAGACCAAAGAAAAGCTGTCTGTTCAAACAGAAGATCCTCCAAGCGGCCTCTCTCTCCTCCTCCTCCTCAGTCCTCCCACAATGACTCTCCTCATTCAGCCGCCTCCTAAACTCACAGCCACACTTTCTTCTAGATACTCTGCGTTCTGCTCGCAACATTGTAACAACTTCTCACCAGCAAAGTTGGACGAAGTAAATTAAAATCTTGCTGATTGCAGAACAGCAGCACTTATAAAGTAAACCCCGTGAGTCAGCTAATGCAGCAGACCCTGGATTCGAGTTGGGATTTCTCATCTCACAAGTCACAGTCTAGCTACCTTCTGCTCCCTTCCCCTCTTTCAGCAACCCATAAGTGTCACCCTCTGCAGCCTGAGACTGGATTCTGCTGCTCTAAGAAAGTCTCCGAGCTTACTCTTCCAAAATTGTCCTGATTCTTCTAGACAACACTTCTTATTTCCCACTCATTAGCTTAGTTCTCTTATCTCACTCCCATTTCTTCTTACTCATTAGGGGTAATTCTGAGTTGATCGCAGCAGCAAGTTTGTTAGCAATTGGGCAAATCCATGTGCACTGCAGGGGGGGCAGATATAACATTTGCAGAGAGAGTTAGTTTTGGGTGGGTTATTTTGTTTCTGTGCAGGGTAAATACTGGCTGCTTTATTTTTACACTGCAATTTATATTTCAGTTTGAACACACCCCACCCAAATCTAACTCTCTCTGCACATGTTATATCTGCCCCCCCTGCAGTGCACATGGTTTTGCCCAATTGCTATCAAAATTGCTGCTGCGATCAACTCAGAATTAGGCCCATTGTCCTTATGCTGTGCAACTTTCCTCTGCTCTATTCTTTGTTATACAGTCCCACTCCCATAGCATCAGAATTCCCTGTAAACTTCTGTTGCCTTCTTATTCACTTCAATGCCAGGACTCTCCCCCTTTTCCTCCTTCTCTCACCCTAAACATTGACTCTCTTCCAGAGAGCACATTTCCAGGTTTTAACAGGATTCATGTGTGACCTCAGATTCCAAGGAGAGCCCAGAATGACTTCTCCAGGAGGGAGGGAAAGGAGAGAACGGTTTCAAGGAAATATATCAATATCTGAATATATACATATACTAATAAGTGTGATAGATAGATAGATAGATAAATACTTGATTCTCACCTCTGGGCTGAACTTGGCAATACTTGATTTGTGCACAATAGACAGCAGGAGCCATATCCAGATTGCATGTAGGGATGTCATTCTCAGTTAGGGTCTGCACTCAGTCTCTTACAGTGTTGGAGGTGGGGAGTTGGAAAACTCAAAGCTATGAGTCTTTTGTCCTGTGCTCTCCCACCTCCACTTTTCTCAGCTCAGTTTCAACTACTGTCTCCTGTAACTTCCCGGCTTTACTCTCGGTGGTCTTCTTCCACACTCATCCACTCTTCTTCCCCTCCTCCATTCACTCTGTCAACCTCTTCTTACACTCCCTTCCTTTGCGAAGTCTCTCTCCTGTAGTTTCTTTCTTTCTCCCTCCCCTAATTTTATCTCCCTCTTTTTCAAACAGTGCTCTCCCACTCTCTGCCCTCCCTCTCACTTCTTTCTTTTTCAGACTGCAGACGTGGTCTATACTCCCACTGAAGATTTGGGAAAGAAAAATTTGAATGCTTCACAGTTTATTGCCCCACCTAGTGGAGAACACAAGATGCCAATTTAGCAAGTCACCATTCCCACCTAATGCATGCATCCTTAAATAAAGATAAGTTTCTCATGCGACAGGACATAGTTTTTGGAATAATAAAGTCATTCTTAGCCTGAAATCTAATGCTATGGAAAACAAGTTTTACGTACATTTGATTATTGAATGAAAAAATGTAACCTTATTTTGTGCAATAATATTAAGAAATAAATATTTATTTTCTTTCTTTAAGCAACTTATTGGAAATCAAATGTTGATGGTACTTCCCCTTTGTTAAGAGTTCTGTTTAAAATATTTGTGGCTAGTGGTCAGGGTGTGGCAAATCTATAATGCCTTCAGGCTTCAGTGGGGAGTTATATGTCGGTCGCTATAAACACTGTCAACAACAAACTCACCAAGCATTTATTTCATAAAATGATGTAAAAACTGCAGTTTCTGCATAATTTATGAATTGTTGCTATGTACTATTAGCCTAATGCAGGAGATTTCACTGAAATCTACCACAGAAGAATAATTAGCGCTGCGGACGCAGTCCCCATTATTATCAATGGGGGCACGGTCTCACCCCTATGTACCAAGCTCCGAAAAGCTTTTCTGAGTTTGGCTCTGTTGGTTTATGCCATATTTGGATTAGTTAAACGGTAAACCGCTTTATGCCTATGGAGGCGGGATGTTACAATTCCCGTCCCACAACCTCCACCCAGCTCTGGAAACTGACACCGTCATCAGCATCGCAATTCAATTGCGATCGCATTGTTGTCCCCGCAAAATAAGTGATGCCCCCTGCCTATGCAGCGCGGTCATCTTACCTACTGCAGCGGCCATGTGTGATGTCACGTGGCTGCCCCAAAAATGGCCCAAACCCGCCCCTGTTTTCAGTGTCATGTTCCCCCCTTGCAACGCTGGATGTCAGTCAGCCAGAGGTGTTCACATTACTCAGGTGTGAGCGCACTGGGATGATGTTCTGGAGTAAGGGCCCTTATACTAATTTTTTTTTAACACTGGATTTAGGTGCAAAATTTGTAATAACCCATAACATAAATCAGTCACTTTTTAATTACCTAATTTGACCCCAACAGATAATGCTAATTTGTTAATATGATTATTTGCAAATTTGGCACCTAAATGCTATGTTCATAGATTTGCCATATTGTCGGGTATAACAGTTCTGACTGACATACCAATAAAAAAAAATACAAAAATACTCCATCTTCAAGACCATAGTAATCATCATTGTTTATTTAAAAGGAACTACAGATTCTGCAGCAACATATATATATTGAATAACATATAAAAATACAAATACAAATAAGCCAGGACCAACAAACATTAGTAAAAATCAATACAATATAAAAGATAAATACAAGCTAAACAAACAATATTAATGCAAATTAAGATAATACAAATCAATGCAAGATAAAGAGACAAATGGAACAATGGAAACAAATCCGATGAGGAAACAGAATGTAGGGAGTGCCATGTTTGTGAGAGAGAATATTGAAAAAGGTTGGGAAATAAAACAGAAATTATATTGTTGGAGGGAAATGAGTGGAAAAATAAGAATTTACTCACCGGTAATTCTATTTCTCGTAGTCCGTAGTGGATGCTGGGGACTCCGTAAGGACCATGGGGAACAGACGGCTCCGCAGGAGACTGGGCACAATTAAAGAAAGATTCAGGACTATTTGGTGTGCACTGGCTCCTCCCCCCATGACCCTCCTCCAGACCCCAGTCAAGATACTGTGCCCGGAAGAGCTGACACAATAAGGAAGGATTTTGAATCCCGGGTAAGACTCATACCAGCCACACCAATCACACCGTACAACTCGTGATATGAACCCCGGTTAACAGTATGATAACAACGGAGCCTCTGAACAGATGGCTCGCAATAACAACCCGATTTGTGGAACAATAACTATTTACAAGTATTGCAGACAATCCGCACTTGGGATGGGCGCCCAGCATCCACTACGGACTACAAGAAATAGAATTACCGGTGAGTAAATTCTTATTTTCTCTGACGTCCTAGTGGATGCTGGGGACTCCGTAAGGACCATGGGGATTATACCAAAGCTCCCAAACGGGCGGGAGAGTGCGGATGACTCTGCAGCACCGAATGAGCAAACTCAAGGTCCTCCTCAGCCAGGGTATCAAATTTGTAAAATTTAGCAAAAGTGTTAGACCCTGACCAAGTAGCCGCCCGGCAAAGTTACAGTGCCGAGACCCCTCGGGCAGCCGCCCAAGATGAGCCCACCTTCCTTGTGGAGTGGGCTTTTACTGATTTTGGCTGCGGTAGTCCTACCGCAGAATGCGCAAGCTGAATAGTGTTACAAATCCAGCGAGCAATGGTCTGCTTAGAAGCAGGAGCACCCAGCTTATTGGGTGCATACAGGATAAACAGCGAATCAGTTTTCCTGACTCCAGCCGTCCTGGAAACATAAATTTTCAGGGCCCTGACTACGTCCAGCAACTTGGAATCCTCCAAGTCCCTAGTAGCCGCAGGCACCACAATAGGTTGGTTCAAGTGAAACGCTGATACCACCTTCGGGAGAAACTGAGGACGAGTCCTCAACTCTGCCCTATCCATATGGAAAATCAGATAAGGGCTTTTACACGACAAAGCCGCCAATTCTGATACACGCCTGGCCGAAGCCAGGGCCAACAACATGACCACTTTCCACGTGAGATATTTCAAATCCACGGTTTTAAGTGGCTCGAACCAATGTGACCTCAGGAATCCCAAAACCACATTGAGATCCCAAGGTGCCACAGGAGGCACGTAAGGAGGCTGAATATGCAGAACTCCCTTGACAAAAGTCTGAACTTCAGGCAACGAAGCCAGTTCCTTTTGAAGAAAATCGACAAGAGCCGAAATCTGGACCTTAATGGACCCCAATTTGAGGCCCATCGTCACCCCTGCTTGCAGGAAATGCAGGAAACGACCCAGTTGAAATTCCTCCGTTGGGGCCTTCCTGGCCTCACACCAAGCCACATATTTCCGCCAAATGCGGTGATAGTGGGTTGCAGTCACATCCTTCCTGGCCTTGATCAGAGTAGGAATGACTTCCTCCGGAATACCTTTTTCCTTCAGGATCCGGCGTTCAACCGCCATGCCGTCAAACATAGTCGCGGTAAGTCTTGGAACAGGCAGGGCCCCTGCTGCAGCAGGTCCCGCCTTAGCGGTAGAGGCCATGGGTCCTCTGAGAGCATCTCTTGAAGTTCCGGGTACCAAGTTCTTCTTGGCCAATCCGGAACCACGAGTATAGTTCTCACTCTTCCCCTTCGTATTATTCTCAGCACCTTGGGAATAAGAGGCAGAGGGGGAAACACGTAAACCGACTGGTACACCCACGGTGTCACTAGAGCGTCCACAGCTATCGCCTGAGGGTCCCTTGACCTGGCGCAATATCTTTTTAGCTTTTTGTTGAGGCGGGACGCCATCATATCCACCTGTGGTCTTTCCCAACGGTTTACAATCAATCGGAAGACTTCTGGATGAAGCCCCCACTCTCCCGGGTGAAGGTCGTGTCTGCTGAGGAAGTCTGCTTCCCAGTTGTCCACACCCGGAATGAACACTGCTGACAGTGCTAGCACGTGATTTTCCGCCCATCGGAGAATCCTTGTGGCTTCTGCCATTGCCCTCCTGCTTCTTGTGCCGCCCTGTCTGTTTACATGGGCGACCGCCGTGATGTTGTCTGATTGGATCAGAACCGGTTTGTTTTGAAGCAGGGGACTTGCTTGGCATAGGGCATTGTAAATGGCTCTTAGCTCCAGGATATTTATGTGTAGTGAAATCTCCTGATTTGACCACAGCCCTTGGAAATTTCTTCCCTGTGTGACTGCTCCCCAGCCCCGAAGGCTGGCATCCGTGGTCACCAGGACCCAGTCCTGTATTCCGAATCTGCGGCCCTCTAGTAGATGAGCCCTCTGCAGCCACCACAGTAGTGACACCCTGGTCCTTGCCGACAGGGTTATCCGCTGCTGCATCTGGAGATGCGACCCGGACCATTGGTCCAACAGGTCCCACTGGAAAATCCTTGCGTGGAACCTTCCGAATGGAATTGCTTCGTACGAAGCTACCATTTTTCCCAGTACTCGCGTGCATTGATGTACCGACACCTGTCCTGGTTTTAGGAGGTTTCTGACTAGAGATGACAACTCCTCGGCTTTTTCCACTGGAAGAAACACTTTTTTCTGGTCTGTGTCCAGAATCATTCCCAGGAACAGAAGATGTGTCGTCGGGACCAGCTGTGACTTTGGGATATTGAGAATCCAGCCGTGCTGCTGCAGCACTTCCCGAGAAAGTGCTACCCCCACTAACAACTGTTCCTTGGACCTCGCCTTTATCAGGAGATCATCCAAGTACGGGATAATTAAAACCCCCTTCTTCCGAAGGAGTTTCATCATTTCGGCCATTACCTTGGTAAAGACCCTCGGTGCCGTGGATAACCCAAACGGCAGCGTCTGGAACTGATAGTGACAGTCCTGTACCACAAACCTGAGGTACTCCTGGTGAGGAGGGTAAATGGGGACATGCAGGTAGGCATCCTTGATGTCCAGGGAGACCATGTAATCCCCCTCGTCCAGGCTCGCAATTACCGCCCTGAGCGATTCCATCTTGAACTTGAATCTTTTGATATATGTGTTCAAGGATTTTAAATTTAAGATGGGTCTCACCGAACCGTCCGGTTTCGGTACCACAAACATTGTGGAATAGTAACCCTTTCCTTGTTGAAGGAGAGGTACCTTGACAATCACTTGCTGTGAATACAGTTTTTGGATAGCCACCAACACTGCCTCCCTGGCAGAGGGAGTTGCTGGTAAGGCAGATTTTAGGAAACGGCGGGGGGGAGACGCCTCGAATTCCAGCCTGTACCCCTGAGATACTACTTGAAGGATCCAGGGATCCACCTGTGAGAGAGCCCACTGTGCGCTGAAATTTCTGAGACGGGCCCCCACCGTACCCGGGTCCGCCTGTGAAGCCCCAGTGTCATGCTGTGGACTTACCGGACGCGGGGGAGGACTTCTGCTCTTGGGAACTGGCTGTATGCTGCAGTTTTTTCCCTCTACCTTTGCCTCTCGGCAGAAAGGATGCGCCTCTAGCCCTCTTGTTTTTATGGGGCCGAAAGGACTGTACTTGATAATACGGCGCTTTCTTTTGCTGTGGGGTAGCCTGTTATCAATATTATCCGACAGGGAATCTGACCACGCAGCAGCAGCACTGCACATCCATGCCGATGCAATCGCTGGTCGCAATATAATGCCCATGTGTGTATATATAGCTTTTAGGGTAGCCTCCTGCTTTCTCTCAGCAGGTTCCTTTAGGGCGGCCGTATCCGGAGGCGGTAGTGCCACCTTTTTTGATAAACGTGTAAGCGCTTTATCTACCCTAGGGGGTGTTTCCCAACGTGACCTATCCTCTGGCGGGAAAGGGTACGCTGCCAATAACCGTTTAGAAATTATCAATTTCTTATCGGGGGAAGTCCACGCTTCCTCACACACCTCATTTAAATCCTCAGATGCAGGAAAAACTACTGGTAGTTTTTTTCTCACCAAACATAATACCCTTTTTTGTGGTACCTGGGGTACTATCAGAAATGTGTAATACATTTTTCATTGCCTCAATCATGTAACGGGTGGCCCTATTGGAAGGTACACTAGTCTCATCGTCGTCGACACTGGAGTCGGTATCCGTGTCAACATCTGTGTCTGCCATCTGAGGTAGCGGGCGTTTTAAAGCCCCTGATGACATTTGAGATGCTTGGACAGGCACAAGCTGAGTAGCCGGCTGTCCTATGTCGTCAAACCTTTTATGTAAGGAGCTGACACTGTCACGTAATTCCTTCCATAAGTCCATCCACACAGGTGTCGACCCTGCAGGGGGTGACATCACATTCACAGGCATTTGCTCTGCCTCCACATCATTATCCTCATCATACATGTCGACACAGCAGTACCGACACACAGCACACACACAGGGAATGCTCTGACAGAGGACAGGACCCCACAAAGCCCTTTGGGGAGATAGAGGGAGAGTATGCTAGCACACACCAGAGCACTATATAACACAGGCATATCACTATACAGAGTGTTTTCCCCTATAGCTGCTTGTATTATATATACTGCGCCTAAATTTATTGCCCCCCCTCTCTTTTTTTACCCTTTCTGTAGTGCAGGACTGCAGGGGAGAGCCAGGGAGCGATCCTTCCAGCGGAGCTGTGAGGGAAAATGGCGCCAGTGTGCTGAGGAAGATGGCTCCGCCCCTTTTTCGGTGGGCTTTCTCCCGCTGTTTGTGTAAATCTGGCAGGGGTAATTTACACCTATATAACCTCTAAGGCTATATATGGTGTCAGTTTTGCCAGCCAAGGTGTTAATATTGCTGCTCAGGGTGCCCCCCCCCCAGCGCCCTGCACCCATCAGTGACCGGAGTGTGTGGTGTGCATGAGGAGCAATGGCGCACAGCTGCAGTACTGTGCGCTACCTTGGAGAAGACAGAAGTCTTCAGCCGCCGATTTTCCGGACACTTCTTGCTTCTGGCTCTGTAAGGGGGACGGCGGCGCGGCTCCGGGACCGGACGACGAGGTCGGGTCCTGTGTGCAATCCCTCTGGAGCTAATGGTGTCCAGTAGCCTAAGAAGCCCAAGCTACCACCAGTTAGGTAGGTTCGCTTCTTCTCCCCTTAGTCCCTCGTTGCAGTGAGCCTGTTGCCAGCAGGTCTCACTGTAAAATAAAAAACCTAAAATATACTTTCTTTCTAGGAGCTCAGGAGAGCCTCCTAGTGTGCATCCAGCTCGGCCGGGCACAGAAATCTAACTGGGGTCTGGAGGAGGGTCATGGTGGGAGGAGCCAGTGCACACCAGATAGTCCTGAATCTTTCTTTAATTGTGCCCAGTCTCCTGCGGAGCCGTCTGTTCCCCATGGTCCTTACGGAGTCCCCAGCATCCACTAGGACGTCAGAGAAATAGTGGAAATGGTGACCTTTTTAGATTGGTGGGGATAGAAAATAGAGACAAAGAAGATGGAGGGCTGAGAGAAGAAGGAAAGCAAGCCGTTTTCCTGAGGACATCTCCATTGCATGTTCACAAACCACCAGGAAAATGGTCACAGTGCAAATTTCACGGTTATTTCTGTCTGCAACACCAGCTGCCACAGGACTACGGAAAGGTAACTATAATTACATGGGTGTGGGGTATGGGCCCCTCTGGACACAGGGCCCACCATGTACACCACAGACCCTGAACCCATCATAGATAAACCAATGAGAAGAGCAGCATAGTATTGAGCATGGTAGGAGGGGGTACATTTGGAGGGAGAGCTTGAAGATTGGAAGTTTTATTTTTTTTATTTTCTGATACTCTTTATTTGAACCTGACATATGGTGCTTTACTTAGCGATAGAGAATTATTGCACCACCAGCCCTTGTATTTTTCAATGCTACTACATTTCTCCTGCAAGGAATGTGTTACAGTTAAAGATGGCAATGTTATTGTATTTATTATCTGCTGGGGACATTGAATATTATTACTGTATATGTCAAGATAGCACTTTTATACTGGTGCCATTGTGCATTGTTATTGCACCATTGTGAGGTATGTTTTGTATTACATGTGATGCTTCAATAAAAACATGTTTAAAAAGAAAAAGAATATTGGAGGATGCGGACAAGTCTGGTTAGATGGGACAGGTGTTCCAAAGAAGAAATGTCCATACAGCGGGAGTATGAAGGAGTGATGGGTGAGGAGGAGAAGCAAAGGGCATTGACAGAACAGAGTGGGCGAGTTGGGGAGTATGTCTTGATGCAGTTGAAGAAACAGGAGGGCTAGGTATTAAATATGACTTTTTTTAGATGAGGGTAAGCAGATTGAGTTCTGCAGGGAGGACTTTGCAGAGAGCACAGTATGTTGGGCAGATTGCAGGGGACATACATGCTACAGGCAGGCAAGTGATTAGCAGATTGCAATAATCAACATGGGAGACGACAAAAGCATAGACAAAGGTCTTGGGGGTGAAATATAGTTAATTTTGTCAATGTGCAAGTGACAGGATTGAAGTGAAGGTAAGGGCAGAGTCAGTGATACCACCATGTACCAGACTTGGGGAACAGCAGAAAGGGTGACACCATCAACTTTAATTGAGCTAGGTCAAGGCAAAAGATGAATAAAGTATAATCGGCATAGATGTGATATTGGAGGCTGAAGGAACAGATGAGGTGACCAACAGAGGAGATGTAAAGAGAGGAAATCAGTGGGCCAAGAAGCTTCTGGGGACCCCAACAGACAGAGGGAGAGGAGGAGATCAGGTGCCAGAGGAATAGACACTGTAGGAGCGATCAGAGAGAGGATGAGTGATTTTCTAGGAAAGTGCGTGTCACAAAGGCCAAGGGAGTGAAGGGTTACAGGTGGAATAGGGTAAGGAAGCAGAGAGCAGAGAAGATAGATGATACCAGAAGAGACAACTGGGGTTGGCAGACTTGGTCTGAGGCAAGGGTTTTGATGTAGGATTATTTGGCAAGAGGGCAGCATGATGTGGGTAAAGTTGGTATCTGAGGTCAGAAGACCTGGGCCTTATTTGTAGGTAGCTAGTGAGTTTGAAACCCTTGGATTGTGGTTTGGTATAACAGAGATGAAGTACCAGGGGTGGCATCAACCAGGTATGTAGAGATAATGGAATTGAGAAAGCAGACTGCTTCCTTAAGGCAGAACAAAAAGGAGAGGGGAGAGAGACGTGGGGTGGGATGTAATGCGGTAAGCCAGCCGAACTCAGACTTTTTTTAAAGGGGTAATCACTTACAAGGCAAAACCATGCCTTGTAAGTGGTTGCCCCTTCAAAAAAACTTCCACGTTCGTCAGGTGGCATTACATCCAGCCCATGGTACGAAGGTGGCAGAAAGGCGGAAGGGATTCACAGGTATCAGAGAATTGGGAGAGGTTCAAGATCACTCATGTTGTGTAATGTCCGCAGGCTTATGAGATTTAGAGGGAAAAAAGGTGTAAGAAGACACAGAAGGAGAGAAAGCAGAAAGTACGAGTTGAGTTAGAGAAGTCAGAGATATCACAGAATCAAGAAAACATAAGGTAAAGGAATTACCCACAATCACGGTATGCGGCAGAAGAGATCCACTGAGTGATCCACGGGTGGAGATAATGGGCAGCAGTTTGGATACAGAAGTACCATTGGGATACATACAAAAAAGTGATAAGATCAACCTCTCAATCAAAGCCCTGAAGCATACTGTGTTTGCAGAATCTATGCTAATATAGGGCACATTTATCAAAAGAGCCAATAAAAAACTTAGCCAACTGTTGCTGGTATGCAAAATTCTATTTAATTTAGGAATCATGACCGTAAACAGTGATACTTGACTCCGGGATGGTGATAACAAACTAAATGTATGAAGCAGTGATACGAGTGGAGAAGTGAGCCAATGGAAAAGTGTGCCATGGCAACCAATCAGCTGCTACATAAAATTTTATAGAATGTACTTGATAACTGTTACGTCAGAGCTGATTGGTTGCCACGGGCAACTTCTCCACTGGCACACTTCTCCACTCTTATCACTGCTTCATACATCTAACCCTAAGCGCCTGATTCAGAGATGTATGCAGTAAATTGGTTTACGTACATCTTTGATGTTTTCTGTACTGTGTATGCACAGGACCTATTCTGCACATGTGCAGAATGGGTCCTGCATCGTCAGATGTAGTGCCCCCTAAGCTGCAGTCTGATTGACAGGCTGTGGCTGTTTGGGGATGGAAAGGGGATGACGTCAGGAAGTGTTTTCCTAAAACGGAGATGCATTGCCTCTATTTTGTGGGGGTGCAGAGGCCAGTGTCTGTGTCTGCCAATGCAGATATACTGGCCTATGCAGAGTGAATTCCCCGGCCATCCCGCATAACCTGAGGGCTACTCAGATGGCCGATGTTCTCGCAGAGGGATGCAGCGCTGCGTTTTCGGATGCAGCAGCGGATCTGACAAGCATGTAGTGTGACACAAGGGGTCTCCTGCAGCATTATCATATCTTTACTGTGCATCTCTGAAACAGGCCCTAAAAGCATTGGACCTCATTCCGTGTTGATCGCTCGCTAGCTGCTTTTAGCAGCAGTGCAAACGCTAGGCCACCGCCCTCTGGGAGTGTATCTTAGCATAGCAGAAGTGCGAACGAAAGATTAGCAGAACTGCTCTTAAAAATTTTCATGCAGTTTCTAAGCAGCTCCAGACCTACTCCTACCTTGTGATCACTTCAGTCAGTTTAGTTCCTGCTTTATTTATTTATTTATTTATTAGCAGTTTCTTATATAGCGCAGCATATTCCGTTGCGCTTTACAATTAGAACAACAGTTATAGAACAAAACTGGGCAAAGACAGACATAGAGGTAGGACGTCACAAACACGCCCTGCATTCGGCCATCCACTCCTCCGTTTCCCCAGGCACGCCTGCGTTTTTACCTGACACGCCTGCGTTTTTTAGCACACTCCCGGAAAACGTCCAGTTACCTCCCAGAAACACCCACTTCCACTCACCGATCAACAGAGTGACTGAAAAGCGGCGCTCGCCCTTGTGTAAAACTGCATAGTTTTGTGTGAAAGTACTTTGCGCGTGCGTACTGCGGCCATAAGCATGCGCAGAAATGCCGCTTTTTCAACTAATCGCCACGCTGCGACCGAAAGCAGCTAGCGATCAACTCGGAATGAGGGCCTTTAACTCTTCTCATTTTAGAGCTCTCCAAATTCCCATATGAAATATTCACTGGCCATGATATAATGTACTTTTTTTATTTTTTATTTCTGTATTTACATTTGAATTATTCACTTGTGCATCATGCATCTTAGGAATTTGTGCTGAGAAAGATATCCAGTATACAAAACTTTTAATGTGCACTTCATCAGTCTTAAAATACAATGACACTATTATGTTCAAATAATTGGGGGAACAATATCTAACATGGAACTTTCCCTGGAAAACAATTCAGCTGACATCTATGCTTAAAATCTAGCTTTCCCTAATATTTCTCTGTTCTCAGCAGTCGGCATGGCAGAAGCTCTTATGCTGCTAATAGTAATACAATAACACATGACACATAATAGAAGCTATGAAAGGTCACACAAGGGCACACATGGGAGGTAGTACCAAAACTAAAAGATCTGTAATAAGCATCCCTGGGCGGTAAAGTTGGAAAAGTGCTTTGTAGACAGCAGCGGTCATTTAAAAATCCCTCTTCTCAGCAGCTCTGACCAGCAGCCCATCAGGCCATGAGGGAAGAGGCGAGTGAGAAATCTGCAGTACACCTTCTGCAAGAAAAAAGTGTACACAATAAAATATGTCCCTTTCATTTCTTCCCCTCAGCATCCCATGATATGTCAGCCCCCTCCGTTCAACTGGCTTCTTGCCTTCCCCACAGTGCTCAACTCCAGAAATCCTGTCTCAGCACAAACTTTGGGTGTGTTTTTTGCTGAGCCGTGATTTCTCCTCCTTCCCCCACCCTTCTTCTTCTTTGTGACCCCATTTCCTGACACTCCCACCCACTTTCCCTCCCACACCCGTCTTAGCTTTCAACTCCCCCCTTCTTTTCCACATCAGACTCTTTCTCTGAATTTCCTATATAGCCTCTCTCTCTCTCTCTCTCTCTCTCTCTCTCTCTCTCTCTCTCTCTCTCTCCTTCACATTTATAATAAAAATACAATATAATATGCGGGAACCTGATTCTAGAGCATCACAGATATCCTGACACAAAGAAACATGTCCGGACAGAGGCACTGATCAGGGCATATGAGGTGGCCCAGGCGGTGCTGCACTCACAATGTACTGTTGGAAAATAACTTCTTTTGAGTATGACTGGATATAAAATATATGAGAATCAGTGGATCTCATAGAAGATTGGAAAATGTGCCACCAAACTCTATTTACTTTTCTAACATTGCAAATGAATTAATACAGTGTTTATTCTACTGTAAATTAATAAGCAATATTAGTATATATGTATATACTACACGTGACGAAGTTTCAAAAAAGTCATACAGCGCATGCGTTAAATGGTATGTCACACTATCAATTGATACATGGACTGCGAACTCAGATGCGCAATTGCGTACATTGGAGGTGCAACCAATTGTTGTTGACAGATGCACCAACCGGTATTTCAGCGTCTAAAGCACTGATATTAGGCGTCTCAGTCCCTGCATACTCAGACGCATGACGTTACACCTGAGATACAAGGCTGGCAAATGTAGCAGACAGGGACACTGCAGCATCCTAGCTCTTTCAATGGTACTGTATGTAGAGACAGAATGGAGGTAGAGACTTTGGAGACCCTGCATTGGTATTATGTAACCAATAAAGATCAATAAAACAGTTGCTGATGAGGAAATGTACAGAAATGGCCTATGTTTATATATGGACATAGGTTTTCAGTGATTTTTAATAACCAAATTCTGTACAGTAAGGCAATTGCGTTGGTAATGTCATGTATAATACCCAAAACACACGTACAGCTGCAATATACATATACATACACACAAAATATGTATGCAGAGCTGCATCAGGGGAGGACTGCTAGGACTGGATTTCCGGGCCTGGACAGAGAAGGGGACCAGCGGCGGGTGGAGCCGAGCTCCAGACCCCCATTGAAAACAGGGCCCACATGAGAGGAGACTGACAGCGTTTTTTACTTTCACAGACTGCCAGCAACTGCCTTCCTAAGCTCCGCCTCCTCTGGCCCCAACACCGCACTTGCACTTGCTTGGAGCCGTGCAGGCAGTTTGGTGGGCACCCCTTCACTGTTTTATTGTATACTTAATCAACTGTTGCATGTCATATTACTGTATGTATTGGGAGCACTGATGTGTGGCATAATTAGGTATTGGGGGCACTGATGTGTGACATATCACGTATTATGGGCACTGTAGTGTGACATATGTATTGGGACACTGGTGCATGGCATTATGAATTGGCGGTACTTCTGCTGCATGGGGGTGTGTGTGTGTGGGGGGGGTGTGTGTCACCTATTTTATCAGTTCTGATGGCAGCCCTGCATGTTTGTAGACTTTTACTCCAAAATACTATTAATGACACTCTGCTGTCACCAAAAATAATAATAAAAAATATATAGTCACACACCAAGACACAACACTTATGTGAATAGGGAAATAAATGAAGATCCTACTGCTGAAGAAACAGGAGCTCAACTGGTTCCAGTGTATAGATAGACAGTCAATAGACACAATATGGTTGACATGCATTAGGTCGATATGGTCAGAAGGTGGACAGGGTCAAAAGTTTGATAGGTAAAAGGTAGACAGTGCTTAAAGTTGACAGGTTCAAAAGGTCAACATGACAATGGTCGATACATAAATGGTGGACATAAGTTTTTATGGGGTTTTCACATATTTTTAAACTTTTGCTTGAATTACCATCCACACCGATTGAGACAGTAACTTGTGGCGAGTGTAGTAGCAGCAGAGCAATCCACCTTACCTGAAGGGTGCGAGGGCACCCGTTTACACTGTTTGTGGTCACAAATGATAAAACATGACACCCAAGAAAACCATATCAACCTTTTGACCCTGTTGACCTTTTCTACTGCGACCCTTGGACCATGTCGACCATATGGGGTCGACCTAATGACTGTGTATCTAATTACTGTAGATCTTCAATATCACAACCGAGCACAACATTGTATGAAGAAATTATATTGGAGCATATTCTTTATCCTTTAAATGTCATAATTTGTGCACTCCTCGGGGGATGTAGAAATTGTGACATTCATCAATCTCCGGAACAGCATTTTTTCCAGAGTTTGAAAGTGAAACTGTTCACCATCCTAAGATGGCGAACAGCCCCCCGAATATCTTCACAAGCTGCCATTTACATAGGTAGGTGGAAGAGGGGGGACATGGCTGCAGTGCAAACTCTGCTTCCAGGCACCCCAGCCAGTAAGGTACCAAGGAAAGGAGGGGGGGGGGGGGGGACCGAGCATGACCACGCAGAGCCGGCGGGGGCGAGGGGGTGCCGTGGCTGAGTGCGACCGGTGGGGGTGAGAGGGGTACTCTCCTCCCTGTGCAGCCAGGTAAAGGTTGTGGGAGTTAAGGATTAAGGGTAAGGATGTGGGAGGGGGCGTGGGGGGGAACGCACGGGGGTGTCATAGAACGGCAGCAGCAGGTAGGGGTCTGTAAGTATGCCGGGTTAGCGGGAGGTTGAGAATTGAAAACTATTTTTTCATGATGAATATGCCCCATTGAGAGATAATATTGAGAGTAATAAACTTATAAAAAATAAATAACATCAGGTATTAGCTTGGGGGGTCATTCCGAGTTGTTTGCTCGCAAGCTGCTTTTAGCAGCTTTGCACACGCTAAGCCGCCGCCTACTGGGAGTGAATCTTAGCTTATCAAAATTGCGAACGAAAGATTAGCAGAATTGCGAATAGACACTTCTTAGCAGTTTCTGAGTAGCTCCAGACTTACTCGGCATCTGCGATCAGTTCAGTGCTCGTCGTTCCTGGTTTGACGTCACAAACACACCCAGCGTTCGCCCAGACACTCCTCCGTTTCTCCTGCCACTCCCGCGTTTTTTCCCAGAAACGGTAGCGTTTTTTCACACACACCCATAAAACGGCCAGTTTCCGCCCAGAAACACCCACTTCCTGTCAATCACATTACGATCACCAGAACGAAGAAAAAACCTTGTAATGCCGTGAGTAAAAAACCTAACTGCATAGCAAATTTACTTGGCGCAGTCGCACTGCGGACATTGGGGGTCATTCCGAGTTGTTCGCTCGCAAGCTGCTTTTAGCAGCTTTGCACACGCTAAGCCGCCGCCTACTGGGAGTGAATCTTAGCTTATCAAAATTGCGAACGAAAGATTAGCTGAATTGCGAATAGACACTTCTTAGCAATTTCTGAGTAGCTCCAGACTTACTCGGCATCTGCGATCAGTTCAGTGCTTGTCGTTCCTGGTTTGACGTCACAAACACACCCAGCGTTCGCCCAGACACTCCTCCGTTTCTCCTGCCACTCCCGCATTTTTCCCAGAAACGGTAGCGTTTTTTCACACACACCCATAAAACGGCCAGTTTCCGCCCAGAAACACCCACTTTCTGTCAATCACATTACGATCACCAGAACGAAGAAAAAACCTCGTAATGCCGTGAGTAAAAAACCTAACTGCATAGCAAATTTACTTGGCGCAGTCGCACTGCGGACATTGCGCATGCGCATTAGCGACTATTCGCTCCGTTGCGAGAAAAAAATAACGAGCGAACAACTCGGAATGACCCCCATTGCGCATGCGCATTAGCGACTATTCGCTCCGTCGCGAGAAAAAAATAACGAGCGAACAACTCGGAATGACCCCCTTGGTGCGAATTACCAGGGTTCAGGCTTGCGGAGCTCATTTCATTTAATTTCATACCTTCTGCGACACATATTAATATGTAATACAGTTTCAGGCAGGGTACCAGCTGACATTAAAAAATGTAATTTCTCTTACGTCCTAGAGGATGCTGGGGTCCACATTAGTACCATGGGGTATAGACGGGTCCACTAGGAGCCATTGGCACTTTAAGAGTTTAATAGTGTGGGCTGGCTCCTCCCTCTATGCCCCTCCTACCAGACTCAGTTTAGAAAATGTGCCTGGAGGAGCCGGTCACAGCTAGGGGAGCTCCTAGAGCTTCTTTAGTTTTATTTTTTTCTAAGAGTTAGTTAGGCACAGGGAGGCTGCTGGCAACAGCCTCCCTGCTTCATGGAACTTAGGGGGGGTAGTGTCCAACCCTGAGGGGCTCGAGCCACTATCTCTGCTGACAGGACACTGAGCTCCTGAGGGTGATGATCGTTAGCCGCCCCAGGCAACCGCTCACTTCCGCAGCATGCCGCCACCTCCTAACAGAGCCAGAAGATTCCGGTGGCAAGTGAGTCACCGGCCCCCACAGCAAGCGAAGAGCCGGTGTGAAGATGGCGACAACAGGGTGGGAGCGCAGTACTAACTGCACTCTGGAGGCTCAGCGGTACACAGTGCGGCGCTTTCAGGGTCGCCCTGAGCCAGCGCCTATACCCTACACTGGTTACCAAGGCTGTCAGGGACCTCGGTAACGCTGCCAGCACCATTACTCAGGCCAGTATAAAGAAGTGAAGAGCGGGAAGCCGCACCATGTTCAGGGGGCGGAGCTTCTCGTCAGAGCGGACCCAGCAGCATTCAGCGTCATTTTCCTGCTTGCAGATCCAGTACAGAGACGCTGACAGGGAGAGCTGTCCCACCACGCAACTCCAGCTATCCTGTGCGGTACCAGGGGGTTGTAGAAGGGGGGGGGAGGCTGTGTAAATATTGTGTAGTTTATTAAGGTACACAGTCAGCGCCAGGTAGTTGTATTATATCTACCTAGGGAAGCGCTGCATGTGGGTTGGCTCCAATCTCTGTGTTTCTCTGTGGCATACTTGGGGGAAAATTGTGTCCAACATTTTCCTGTGTGTGTGTGGATGTTTGTTTCTCACATAGCCATGTCTAGGGACTCTGTGTCTTATGCTGCAGAGGACATTTCCTCTCAGGAGGAATCCATGCCATGTACACAGGAATGTAATGTTTTGTCTCAGGTCCCTATTACTGAGCCTGAGTGGTTGACCTCTATTAAGGGAACATAGGCGTGCGCACGGGGGGTGCCTGGTGCGCACAGGCACCCCCTAATGTCCGGCACCCCCCGCACATCATGCCTGCGATCCGATCATCGCTGTCTGTGTGCTGCTGTTGTAGCAGTGCTACTACAGCAGCACACTGATAGCGATGATCGGATCACCTGCATCGCTGCCTGGGCTGTCACATGGTCACCTCCTCCCACTCCACCGCTTAGACTCACAGCTGTCAGCTACGTTGTGGGTAAGTGGCTGCCCGCACAGCCCAGCCCACCCGCCGTCATGATCCGACTGTCTGCCTCACGATGTGACATACTGACGTCACACCGCGCGCCCTCCCCGGCCTCCCTGCGCCGTGCTCAGTCAGTCTATCCAGTCACTCATGTGTGCCCGGCTCTGCCATTTTCAACAGCAAAACACAGGCGTAGACTGGAGCCGGCCTAGGACTATTATTCATAATGTGAGTGTTCAGACTTGATGACCACTCACTCACTGTGTGCACCAGGGAAAAGAGAGGGATTCAGGCCAGCCAAGGGGTGGGGGGATAAAATTCTGTATAAAAAGATAAAGGGTTATTACCTTATGCTAATTATAGATCTATCTATCTATCTATCTATCTATCTATAGATAGATAGATAGATAGATAGATAGATAGATAGATAGATAGATCTATAATTAGCATAAGGTAATAACCCTTTATCTTTTTATACAGAATTTTATCCCCCCACCCCTTGGCTGGCCTGAATCCCTCTCTTTTCCCTGGTGCACACAGTGAGTGAGTGGTCATCAAGTCTGAACACTCACATTATGAATAATAGTCCTAGGCCGGCTCCTGATATGCCGCTCCTGATTGACTGCCGTCAGCGGCAGATTTGATATAGTTGCGCAGCGCTCATAGGAGCCGCAGTGCCGCCAACCACAGCCTCCTCCTCCATGCACCGCCGCCCTCTGTCTCCTACAGTACACCGCCACTGCCCTTAGTCCTTCTCTGCACCATGCAGACAGCCTCCTCATCCACCACAGATCACAGCATCCTCAGCACTGCCACTGTTAAATAGGTAATCTTGCCCTGCCGCTTTACTCTCTCCCTAGTCCCTACTGTATGCCCTTCCTGTCCCTCTCTCTGTCACTCTCCTTGTCCCTTCTGTCACTCTCCCTGTCCCTATGTCCCTGCTGTCACTCTCCCTGTCTGTGTCACTCTCCCTGTCCCTTCTGTCACTCGCTGTCCCTGCTGTCACGCTCCCTGAATTTCATCTTATTCCATGTGTCATAATTTGAATTTCAGCTCATTCTGTGTGCAATAATGTGAATTTCGGCTCATTCTATGTACTATAATGTTAATTTCGGCTCATTCCGTGTGCTATAATGTGAATTTTGGCTTATTCCGTGTGCTATATGTATTTCGGCTTATTCTGTGTGTTATAATGTGAATTTCGGCTCATTCTATGTACTTTAATGTGAATTTCGTCTCATACCGTGTGCTATAACGTGAATTTTCGGCTCTTACCGTGTGCTATAATGTGAATTTCGGCTCATACCGTGTGCTATAATGTGAATTTCGGCTCTTACCGTGTGCTATAATGTGAATTTCGGCTCTTACCGTGTGCTATAATGTGAATTTTGGCTCATACCGTGTGCTATAATGTGAATTTTGGCTCAAACCGTGTGCTATAATGTGAATTTTGGCTCATACCGTGTGCTGTAATGTGAATTTTGGCTCATACTGTGTGCTATAATGTGAAAGGGACACCAGTTATACATAGTATATGTGTGTGTGTGTGTGTGTGTGTGTGTGTGTGTGTGTGTGTGTGTGTGTGTATATATATATGGACTTGTAATCCATATGCAGGTTACATACTTGTCTCCCTCATCTTGCTAATATACGGTGCAAGACATGCCCAGTGGGTGGTGCTAGGCATGCCACTCCAATCATGCACCCCCTAATAAAATGTTCTGCGCACGCCTATGTAAGGGAATGATCTCTCAGATCTCTACTAGGGTAGCTCATACTGAGACTGAAACTCAGGTATTAAAGAAGTCTATGGCAGTTTGGTCGAGTTCTGTCCCTATTCCTTCAAAATCCCCTAGCATATACTCACAAAAACGTGCACTTGCCCAGATTATGCAAGATGACATGGATACCAACTCTGACTTGGCTGACGGTGATAAAGCCTAATATTTATCTTACTAAAAACACTTTAAAAAGGTTAAAGAACACAGTACGCAATTGACGTATGGAATACCGTAAGAGTACGCACGTTGCGTATCAAACGCTTAGCCGTGGTCGAGACGCACGAGCGGCACGTTCGCTCACGGCTAAGAGCGTACAGGCAAGCACGCTATAGGCTGCCGACTAACGTAATGATACGCTATCAGCGTAGCGGACGCTCGGGACCACAAGGAGATCACAAGCGGCGCTGACGCTCACAGTGTTAAACCTTTATAACTATACCATAAACAATGTACTTATACTGTAAACCCTTGTGCAGTGATAAGGTGTAAATGCAACACAGTGTAACCTTGTTAGTTTAAAAGCTGTATGAGCGTATGTGACGCTCAGAGAACCCCTTAGCAATATAATAAACACTCAAATACCGGTCTAAGGGTCTAACGCCTTTTAAGGAAATGAATGAACGTTCAATCGCAAAAGAATAATACAGTACAAGTTATACACTACCAAAATAACATAGAATATCTAACCAAGTAACTACACATAAAATACAATAAAGATACAATTGCTTTTAAAGGGGGAAGGGGAGAGAGAGAGAGAGAGAGAGAGAGAGAGAGAGAGAGAGTGAGAGAGAACAAGAGAAAATGGCTTATAACAATAAAGACAATATGATTGCAGAGAAACTTACGCACAAAGGGAAACAATCGCATGCGCCTTCTGGATATCCAGCTCCCGATTATCAGTGATGAGAACCGTTGAAGAGAATAGAGAGCTGGCCCAGATCGGCTTGTCCTTTTATACACTACACACAATACAGTACAATGGTCCCTATATTCTTATTGTTCATTGGACACAGGAATTCGTCTTTGCATTATAACAAAAGGTCATAGGTTGATTCATACAGGTGGGCTGTGACTATTCCTAACTGCTCAGGTGGGTGGGAAACTGGGTTTCCCGCCGCATGGGTAATAAAGTGCAAATACAGTAAATGTTCATAAACTTCTTATGTCCATAACTATTCGCACGAGCGATTAATCCGCTTCAAACCAACACCGGAATATTGCTAATTAAATACTCTTCCGATGGATACTAAACACCACTGTATAACCCCTGTCTGACCCTTCGTATCAAACAAAGAGGGATCTCTTTGTCTATGAACATGCTACATTAACTAAACTTTCAGATTCTATCAAAGGGACCATAATCTACAAAATACATTATATGGTTAAAATATATTACGATTGAGTCGCACGCTAGACGTATACAAACTCTACCGTAAATGCGCATACCGTGCGCCCGCGGGTGCACGCAACAGCGAGTATGCGCACGCACGGGAGAGCTCATGCACGCGCAGCGGGGACACGCATGAGGTGCAAATATGGCAATGTGTAGCGTGATATTTTTCTGACTTTGACAGTCCACCCTTTGGCAGTCACCAATAACTGCCACTTTCTAAAACATTTCAAAAAGAGAAAAATATATGTCATGTATAATACATTTCTATGATTGGGTAGAGGAGGAGAGGAGAAGGTAGGAAAAGGGTATGATCTAGTGAGATAGCAGAAGCATGTGTGTATGAATCCATGTTTGGGGGGTCATGTATCATCGTGCTGTACGTGTTTTAAATCAAGCTTCGAGGTATTGCGAAGTATACATTTGAATTCCTTCTTACCCCGTGGTACGGGTCTGTGGATGGGCTGTCAAACTTTACCGAGCTCTCTTCGGCTTTTGGTTGCAACAAAATGGGGGAGCACATTTTAGTTGATGATACATGAATGGGGGAATATGTGAGTGCTGATATCTGTGCCTGTATTCCCTATCGACTATGTGTGTCATTACCTGAAGGTTGTAGAGATGAAGATAAAGAACAATTATGGTAAATGCAGTGATAAACTATGTGAGTTTAATATACATTTGCCGATTGAGGTCTTGTCTTGTCTTGTCTTGTCTTGTCTCGATGTACATGTTGACTGTAGTCTCTTTGTGCTTTTGCCAATAAACGCAAGCAAAGCTTTATCAATGTCCATAGACTTACAAAAAGTGTTGGGCTAGCGTAAAATTAAAAGTACTAGGGATATGGGGGTCTATGGCATAGTCCATCAGTTGTCTGTGTAAAAGGTTGTCAAATTCTTCTTCCAGGCGGATGTCTTTTTACCTTGGAGGAAAACAAAGGAGAAACGGGTGAAAGAAACGGACCGTGGAATCACATTTTCATCACAACATTGTCTCTATCATTGGGTCATAAACCAAATCAGTCGTTGTTATTACAGTATCTTCACTCCTTAAACTCATCACTCGGGCGCTACGTTTACACTTTGTTAAAACCCGAACGCATCTAAATATCAGACCAATCGATATGATGACACCCAGAATACACAAAAGGAATTTCCCTACATCCATGATAATACCTTGGGTCCATTCTCCTAAACCAGAGAACCAATTTCGTGGGTTCAACCATGACACCCAACTGGTCAGCTCATTACCCACAGCGGCAAGGGTGAGATTGTGTTTCCTTCGGAACTCCCATTTTAATTGCAAAATGTCGTCCATCTTTTGGTCTACGACCTCGACCGGGTCCTCGGTGTTGTTTGTGATATACGTGCAGCACTTTATTCCATACTGAGTTGCTAGGGTAACACAATACCCACCCGTCACAGCTGTGAGATAATTGAGAATCATCCTATGCTGAACCAGTTCTGTTTTATAAGCTTGGAGCTCCCTTCCAGTATACCTGAATGTGTCATCATACATTTCAGTGATGTTGTCTAATAAATTTGCAAGCGCAGATATATATTTATAATTTATCACTCCTCTGGCGGTGCGAGTGATATCTAACGCGATTAGGAATTGAATCCCGGTGGATTCATTGATCAGGTCAGAGGCCGGGTGCTCTGTTCTTTCTATTAGGTGCCGTTTAACGATGTGCTCGTAATGAGTGTGAGTATAAGGAGCTTGGGCACTGCGGTGAATATCCTTCATTTTAGTGTAAGATACAGTCATTACCTCAGGCAGTACTTTTCCAATATAACATAACCCTTCTGAGTTTGGGGCAAGCCACTTATACGCCTTCCTCCCGCATATGAAATATGCATCATCGGGGAGAACATATGGGACGGAGTAGGACATTACCATATTACACATTTTCCATATGAAATCTCCTAACCCTAATTCTCCCATCTGTTTAGTACACGTATCAGTTTGTACGATATGTGCACAGTATCCTGGTGATACCTCTCCAACTCTCATGGTCCTACTTCCTAGGGTATACCTATATCGGAAATATTTTCCACTACCGGCTATGTGGCGTATAAGTTCTGTATCTGTTGGCATTCTATCGGCTCTGTATGAAAAGGTCATGGTTTGGTTATTCCATGACACTTCCCAATTTCCCGGCTTTCGGGGATTGGAAATGTTAAAACATACTAGGGATCTATCCACATGATATTGGTGGAGCTTCAAACTAGGAGGACTGGAGATATTAAACCTCCTGTCCACCGGCCTCCCACCACTTAGCTCAAATACCTCCCCTATAGTTAACGGGAAGGGCACTAATCCTGATTTGATATGGCCTTGAGGTACTTGAGAGCATACCCAACAATCTGTCTGATTTAACACTTTACCCACTAAGGAGTGATAGTCACTCAATGGATGCCGGTCCATGTGGATATTAAAACTGGATTGGCATTTCTTGATACACCCATCCTCAACTACACTGTCACAGAATCTACAGATACAGTTCTCTTCAGCTAACAATCCTTCACAATTTCTTCTATTGTCAATGCTACCAGATGGTTTTCTGATACTCGCCTTTACTCGGTGATTATGTTGTTCTTGGAAATCTACGCCTCCATCTTTGTCATCAGAACCCATTCCAGAACCTCTCTCGACCTCCATGGTACTCTCGCCGGAACAGACTGCTCTGGTCAACATCATGGTCAACAGGAAAATCCGGATCACAGTCTCTTGGGGCAAGTCCATCTTATTGGAGGAAATGGAGAAGGATGAGAAGGGGGAAAGAAACAATTGAGGGAGATGGGATGGGAAATGGAGAAAAACAATAAAAGGGAACAGGGAATCGACAACTGCTAATGATCTTATTATTCTCAATGCTCAGGTGCCGTCTCAGTCCTCCTGAAACAGACACTCCAGTGATACAACTTCCTCTACCGTCTGTTCTTTATCACGGGACCTCTCTGGATCAGCAACCTTCTTGCAATGAGACGAATGAACCCAAGTCTCTCTCTCGGCAACCTTTAATGCTGTCGTGCTAATCAATAAGACTTGGTATGGTCCTTCCCATCTGTCAATAAGTCAACCTGAGCGTAGAAAATTCCGTATCATTACATAATCCCCAGGTTCAATGTCATGACAATTACTATCTGGCAAATCAGGAATTACTAACTTCAGATTGTCATTCTGATTCCTTAGCTGTTTACTCATGTTAACCAGGTATTTTACAGTCACTTCATTGTTACACTTCAAATCATCCTGAGGGTTAATCATAACATGCGGTTGTCGACCAAACAGGATTTCAAAGGGGGACAGATTAAGAGGGGACCTGGGAGTGGTTCTGATGCTGTATAGTACAATGGGTAAAGCTTCTGGCCATGTTAATCCTGTTTCTGCCATAACTTTGCTCAATTTATTTTTAATAGTGCTGTTCACTCTTTCTACTTTCGCACTCGCCTGGGGGCGGTACGGAGTGTGCAGCTTACTATCAATTCCCATCAACTTACACATTCCTTGAAAGACATCACCTGTAAAATGGGTACCCCTATCACTTTCAATTATTCTAGGGATACCGTATCTACACACAAATTCCTGCACAATTTTCTTAGCAGTAAACATAGCGGTATTTGTGGCCGCAGGAAATGCTTCGACCCAATTTGAAAACACATCTATACAAACAAGTACATATTTCAAATTTCGACAAGGGGGTAATTGTATAAAATCAATCTGTATTACCTGAAAAGGGCCGCCTGTAGGTGGGATATGAGATGGTTCTGTTGGTATTGCCTTTCCGATGTTCTTCCTCAAGCAGGTAAGGCATGACATTGCTCTCTTACCTGCATGGGATGAGAATCCTGGGGCGCACCAATATGCTCTTACCAACTTGCACATTCCTTCCTTGCCCAGATGAGTCAGCCCATGTGCTGCTTCAGCTAAACATGGAAGGTATGCTCTGGGTGCCACTGGTTTACCCTGTACATCTGTCCAGAGTCCTGAGGACTCCTGGCCATATCCTTTTGACCTCCAAACTGCCTTTTCCTGTGTGGAACACAAATTTTGCATTTCACACAACTTCTGTGTGTTGATGGTATTGAATACCATCAATTGTGTGGTGTCTGTCTGTCTGGGGGTACCAGCTGCTAACTTAGCAGCTTCGTCTGCTCGGCTGTTACCAAGTGATACTGGGTCTTGGCTATATGTATGTGCTTTACACTTGATAACAGCCACTCTGTCGGGTTCCTGTATCGCTGTTAGAAGTCTTTTGATGTGAGCTGCATGCGCTATCGGTGTACCAGCTGCCGTCATGAAATTTCTGAGGCGCCATAGGGCTCCGAAATCATGGACTACCCCGAAGGCGTATCTAGAATCGGTGTAGATATTGGCTGACTTTCCCTTAGCCAATTCACATGCTCTGGTTAGGGCAACCAGTTCAGCAACCTGGGCTGAGTGAGGTGGGCCTAGCGGTTCTGCTTCTATGGTGCCTTGGTCATCTACGACTGCGTATCCAGTACACAAGTCTCCCGAGTCCGTCTGTCTGTGACAACTACCGTCAGTGTAGAAAGTAAAATCTACATCTTCCAGTGGGTTGTCACTGATGTCAGGCCTTGCCGTGAAATTTTGGGTCAAATATTCCATACAATCATGTGTGTCATCCCTTGTATTAAATCCTCCTTCCCCATCACTCTCATCCTCCACCCTTTGTGCCTGTCCAGGCACACCTGGGAGATATGTTGCAGGATTTAATGCACTGCATCTCCTTATGGTGATGTTTACGGGGGCCATTAATGCCAATTCCCATCTTGTAAACCGCGCTGATGAGACGTGCCTGGTTTGGGCAGAATTCAGCAAGGCTGACACTGCATGTGGTGTATGAATTGTGAGGTTGTGTCCTAGCACTACATCTTCGCTTTTTGTAACTAGCAATGCTATCGCAGCGACACTTCGCAAGCATGTGGGGAGGGATCGCGCTACCGTGTCTAGCTGAGCGCTGTAGTATGCTACCGGCCTGCTGGTATCACCGTGCTTTTGGGTTAGGACGCCTGCCGCGCAACCAGCACTTTCTGTTCCGTACAGCTCAAAGGGTTTCCCATAGTCTGGCATACCTAATGCTGGTGCCTGCGTTAGGCACTGTTTAAGTCTCTCAAATGCCATCTCGGATTCGTCTGTATGCGAAATCCGATCAGGTTTGTTTGATGAAACCATCTCCTGCAAAGGTAATGCTAGAATGGAAAACCCTGGGATCCAGTTATGGCAATACCCACACATTCCTAAAAACGTTCTGATCTGTTGCTGGGTTTGTGGCAGAGTCATGTCTCTAATTGCTTGAATTCTATCAGCGGTCAGGTGTCTCAGTCCTTGTGTTAGACAGTGTCCCAGATATTTTACTTTAGGCTGGCATAATTGTAATTTGTCTTTGGAAACCTTGTGTCCTGTGTCTGAAAGATGAAACAGGAGCTGTTTCGTATCTTTCAGGGACGCTTCCAGTGAATCTGAACACAAGAGTAAATCGTCCACATACTGTATCAATATTGATCCACTCTCTGGTTGGAAAGACTGTAAACAATCATGCAAAGCCTGTGAAAATATACTTGGACTGTCTATGAAACCTTGCGGTAATCGAGTCCATGTGTATTGGACTCCTCTGTATGTAAATGCAAACAAATATTGGCTGTCAGGATGCAGGGGTACCGAGAAAAAGGCGGAGCAGAGGTCAATAACAGTGAAAAATTTCGCAGTGGGAGGGATCTGCATAAGGATGACAGCTGGATTTGGCACTACGGGGAACTGACTCTCAACTATTTTGTTAATCCCCCTTAGATCCTGTACTAGCCTGTAACCCCTCCCCCCACTCTTTTTCACAGGGAAGATGGGACTATTGGCAGTGCTGGATGTTCTTACCAGAATGCCCTGTTGTAGCAAGCGCTCTATTACGGGGTATACTCCTAATTCCACCTCTGGCTTCAGAGGGTATTGTGGGATTTTTGGAGCTATCCTACCTTTTTTTTACTTGCACAACTACTGGAGCTACGTTTGCCATTAATCCAGTGTCTTGTCCATCTTTAGTCCAAAGTGACTCTGGTATTTGGGATGTCATTTCTTCTACCTGGGATGGATTTCTATTTATCATAACAGTATGTGACATTAATTTTGATGGGGAGTCTAGCATGTCTCGCACTTCCTGAGCGTGATTCTCAGGTATGTCTAAGAATACACCTTCGGGAGTACAATAAATGACGCACCCCATTTTACACAATAAATCTCTTCCCAGGAGATTAGTCGGTGCCGATGCCGCCAGCAAAAAGGAATGCTTGGTATGCAAAGGCCCTATTGTAATCTCTGCTGGTTTGCTAACAGGGTAGTGCTGGACTACTCCCGTTACTCCCATGGCTGGAATTGTCTTACCAGTGGTTCTCATGCCCACTGTCGAATTTATCACTGATTTGGCCGCCCCCGTATCTACAAGGAAGTTTAATGATTTACCAGCTACATCAATTGTGACCTCGGGTTCACTTCCAAGGCTTGCAATCAATTTCACTGGCTGCAGATTACAGGTATGGCCACACCCCTATTGGGTATGGTGACCTCCCTGAATCGCGCTGGCAGCAACTACTTGAGAAGGGGGTAAATGCGAACTACCAGAGACTTGCCAGTCTCTTTTTGGGGGATACCTTTTTGTTTCCCCTGCATGTGGCTCATGACTCCGTCTCTGCGGTCCCTGATCCCAATTTCGTGTGTCATGTCGTTGTCTAGGGGGTTGATATGATTTTTGTGTGTTTTTCACTCTACAGTCTCGTGCAAAATGTCCCTCTCTATGACAGGAATAACAAGTTACCACATTTGACTTACCAACAGGGTTTGGAGATTTATACAAAGGTTGCCTTGTGGTCAGGGCCTGTATACTTACGGCCATTAACTTATCACTTTGTGACTCCCTGTGTCTGGTGATATTCCGATCGTGATCAATAGCAGCCTCTCTCAAAGTAGCCACCGACAGACCTCGCCAACATGGTTGCGTGGTCTGTACCCTTGTCCTCAATACCTCATTTAAACCATCCATTAACACAGATACTGCTACCTCTCTATGATTTGCATTTGTCTTAATGTCTTCTATGCCTGTGTATTTAGCCATTTCCAGTAGTGCCCTATGAAAATACTCAGCAGCTGTTTCTGACTCTTTTTGCTTAATGGAGAAAATTTTGTTCCATTTAACTACAGCTGGAAAATACTCTTTTAACTGTAAATTTATCCTCTTTACATTGTCTTGGTTGTACACATCCGTAAGGGGTACATCTTCATCTAATTTACAGTCAGCTAAAAATCTTGCTGAGTCGACATTGGAGGGTAAACATGCCCTCAGCAATATCTGCCAGTCTTTGTTATTGGGCTCTACAGTATTCCCTAGATCTCTAATGTATTTCTAGCTAGCAACTAGATCCTTCCTAGGATCAGGGAATTCAGACACTATTGCTCTTAATTCCATTCGGGAAAACGGGCAGTGCATGGCAATATTTCTGACAGGAGTGACTCCTGAAGCGTCCGTTTTCCCATTTGGCACTGCTATTACCCTAACAGGATTAAGTCTAATAACATCATTCTGAGTAGATTCTACAGCTTGTGGTGAAATGGTTTCAGCAAAGTGTATGGTGCCGTACTTACCCGTTGATACGACCTCACCTGTCCCTCCGCTAGGGGCCTTGGATACTAATCTTACTGGTTGGGTCGTGCCCACTGCTGTTTCTGATATGGTGGCTGCTAGAGAGAGTGCCGATAGTGTTGTTGACTCGTCCTCTTGATCACACTCCTGGGGAAAGTTTAAAACAGGGTACAACTTGCACGGGTTAATATTTGCATTATTCATCTTATTCATATTATCCTTAACATTTATACAGTTACTAAGTGCCTGTTTATCACACATTAGTGCGTCATTCTCTGCAACCAACTTCTCTCCCGTTATGTAAGGTGGCGGTGGTGCCGTAGCTATCAGTTTCCTGATAGGGTTAGATCCAGCCGCCTGAGCCAATCCTCTCTGTATTTCACCCTCCTGTTGCCATAACTGTAAGTAGTCATAATGTTTGATCCGTCTCTTTGTTGATTTAATGAGACATATCCTTCTCCTTAGATTTTGTAACACATCTGGGCTAAAGCTACCTACCCGGGGAAACTTCTCCCCGTCATGCACAGTCATTCTTTCCCATTCATCACATAAAACCTCTGTGTGTGAACCGTATTTTTCACACATTACATACCTTGCCGACCCGATTGGCCGGTTTACTGAATCAACCCGAACCGAGGTTGATCGCCCCCTACCTGAACAACTGGCCCCCATACTTGCAGGTGTTGCTTTCACTACCTCTGACCTTCAAATCAGGGTCTTCAGTGAACCCTTACAAAACCAAGATGTTCGGGGTAGGCCGACGGTGGCAGTTTACCGAGTACTCCACTCACTCGCCCACGCCGACCAATACGCCCACACACTGCCTTAGCGCTGGCGTACTCGACCTAGGGCCCCTGCGACCTGAACCGCTATTTACTGGAACATGCGAGTGTGATCCGCAGAGCACTTAACCCTTTCCAGTAACTATTGGTTGCTGGATAGTTCCTGAGTGACCAGCGAACCTCCCTTAAAATAAAAAAAAATTACACAAATCACGTTAGAGTGTACAAATAGCGTTTATGACCCCTTTCGTACGCAAATGGTACTGGTCAGGTTACTAACTAATGCACACAATTACGTGCGGTACAATCGTTCTGCATATAAGCAACTAATCTTATGTGTGGAGCGACCAGTGGAATCGAAAATTACGGCTGCGAATTCCTTCAGCCAGAGCTTTAATGGCCTATATGGGTTCCGCACCAACCCTTCCTGGTGTTGTGCTACTTTTCTCTATAGCGGACTTCTTAGTCTGCTGTACCTAGACCTCCTGGTCTGTTCCGGACCTCCTGGTCTGTGCTACAGTAGACCTCCTGGTCTGCTATACTCTAATGCTCAAATTTATGTTTAACAAGGGATGCCTCCCCAGCCACCATGCACGTCACTTACATGTATGTACCTCACGAGAACTCGACTTCTTGTGGTTCAACCCAAAAATTGTAAAAACTTATATATACAAACACTCACCACATGTACACTTTAATTTTATTTCTGCGCAGAAATTCCTTTCATTCAGTAAACAGTCTAGACCAGATGAGTCGCAAATTGGAGAAGGATCTATTAGCTTAAAATTTTGGACACTAAAATTGACTTGCGCTATTTATCGCGTTGCCTCCTTTTCGCCTGTTAAAAATAATACTATCGTGTGTTTTGAATTATGTGGGCGTACCCGGACGCTCCGTTGCGTAATATACGCTACGTGCGTCGGCCTTTGTGTTGCGTACACTAGTCTCACCCTTTTGTTAGAAACACGTGTATGCCAGCCAGATATGTCCACAGAAATACAGTTAACACGTTTATCAATGTAGATGATCTTTAATTGTAATCATCTACCGAGCACCACACAGGTCTCTCCTTGTATCTTAGGCAAAGCTGTGTGCGTGCTTTACAAATTACCCCTTAATGTATTACTTTTACTCTTTAACTACTAATAGCAACAAATCTTTCTTAGCACGTTATCAATTGCGAAATGGTAAACAGGAGAGTGATATGTGAAAATACACGGATGAAAAGAAATGCAGATGTATGCGTGCGTGCATACGCAAGACAGAACAGAGAAAAAAAAACAGTTTTAAAAGACACTAGCGTATTGTTCTTACCTCCGGTTCCGGATTCCTTCAGCACCCTTTACTAAGCGAAGCAGACGCTTATCTGGTCAGCACTACGAGGAATATTACCTCCCGCCCTTTGCTGACCGATAATGTCTGCTGAAATTACCTAGTGCAGATATGTGAAGGACGGACGAGCCGCCAATTGATAAAGCCTAATATTTATCTTACTAAAAACACTTTAAAAAGGTTAAAGAACACAGTACGCAATTGACATATGGAATACCGTAAGAGTACGCACGTTGCGTATCAAACGCTTAGCCGTGGTCGAGACGCACGAGCGGCACGTTCGCTCATGGCTAAGAGCGTACAGGCAAGCACGCTATAGGCTGCCGACTAACGTAATGATACGCTATCAGCGTAGCGGACGCTCGGGACCACGAGGAGATCACAAGCGGCGCTGACGCTCACAGTGTTAAACCTTTATAACTATACCATAAACAATGTACTTATACTGTAAACCCTTGTGCAGTGATAAGGTGTAAATGCAACACAGTGTAACCTTGTTAGTTTAAAAGCTGTATGAGCGTATGTGACGCTCAGAGAACCCCTTAGCAATATAATAAACACTCAAATACCGGTCTAAGGGTCTAACGCCTTTTAAGGAAATGAATGAACGTTCAATCGCAAAAGAATAATACAGTACAAGTTATACACTACCAAAATAACATAGAATATCTAACCAAGTAACTACACATAAAATACAATAAAGATACAATTGCTTTTAAAGGGGGAAGGGGAGAGAGAGAGAGAGAGAGTGAGAGAGAACAAGAGAGAATGGCTTATAACAATAAAGACAATATGATTGCAGAGAAACTTACGCACAAAGGGAAACAATCGCATGCGCCTTCTGGATATCCAGCTCCCGATTATCAGTGATGAGAACCGTTGAAGAGAATAGAGAGCTGGCCCAGATCGGCTTGTCCTTTTATACACTACACACAATACAGTACAATGGTCCCTATATTCTTATTGTTCATTGGACACAGGAATTCGTCTTCGCATTATAACAAAAGGTCATAGGTTGATTCATACAGGTGGGCTGTGACTATTCCTAACTGCTCAGGTGGGTGGGAAACTGGGTTTCCCGCCGCATGGGTAATAAAGTGCAAATACAGTAAATGTTCATAAACTTCTTATGTCCATAACTATTCGCACGAGCGATTAATCCTCTTCAAACCAACACCGGAATATTGCTAATTAAATACTCTTCCGATGGATACTAAACACCACTGTATAACCCCTGTCTGACCCTTCGTATCAAACAAAGAGGGATCTCTTTGTCTATGAACATGCTACATTAACTAAACTTTCAGATTCTATCAAAGGGACCATAATCTACAAAATACATTATATGGTTAAAATATGTTACGATTGAGTCGCACGCTAGACGTATACAAACTCTACCGTAAATGCGCATACCGTGCGCCCGCGGGTGCACGCAACAGCGAGTATGCGCACGCACGGGAGAGCTCATGCACGCGCAGCGGGGACACGCATGAGGTGCAAATATGGCAATGTGTAGCGTGATATTTTTCTGACTTTGACAACGGTGATGGGGATGTGCTGAGGGGGGCGACATCCCTGGCTAAGGGGGTGCAGCTCATGATTGAGGCTATTAGAGATGTGTTAAACATTACTGACACAACACCAGAGCAGGTTGAGGAGGCTTACTTCACAGATAATAAGAAAGCCTTGCTAACCTTCCCTGCGTCTAAAGAATTAAATGCTTTATCTGAAAAGTCCTGGGAGTATCCGGAGAAAAAATTCCAGTTTCCCAAAAGGGTTTTGGTTGCCTTTCCTTTCCCTGAGGAGGATAGGAAAAAATGGGAAAACCCACCCATAGTTGACGCATCTGTTTCCAGACTGTCATAGAAGATGGTTTTACCTGTCCCTGGATCTACCGCGTTAAAAGAACCGGCTGATTGTAAGATTGATACTACGCTCAAATCCACATACACTGCTTCAGGGGTGGCATTGAGGCCCACTATTGCCTGTGCATGGATTTCTAAAGCCATAGTAAAGTGGTCAGGCACGTTACTAAATAAAGGATTTGGATTCAATGGATAGAAGTGACATTGAATTATTTTTACGTAACATACAGGATTTTGCGGGGTTCATGGTGGAATCCATGAAGGACCTGGGTACGCTGACTGCAACGGTATCTTCCACGTCTACCTCAGCTCGCAGGGGTCTCTGGCTACGCCAATGGTCTGCAGACACGGAATCTAGGAGAAGTGTGGAGAACCTACCCTACACAGGTCAGGCTCTATTTGGGGAAGCATTGGATGCGTGGATTTCCATGGCAACCGCGGGTAAGTCACCCTTTCTTCCCTCAGCTACGCGTTCTACAAAGAAACCCTTTTCATCATCTGCATCGCAGTCTTTTTGGACCGCTAAGACAAAAAAGTCCAAGCCTCCTACCACCTTCTTTAGAGGTGGTCATGCAAAGTCCAAAAAGCCTGCACCCACAGGCTCCCAGGACCAGAAACCAGCTTCTGGTTCCTCAAAATCCTCAGCATGACGGTGGTCCGCAACGCCTGGAAGATGAGCTGGTGGGTGCGAGGCTCAGACGTTTCAGCCACGTCTGGGTGTCGTCCGGCCTGGATCCCTGGGTACAGGATATTGTGTCCCAGGGGTACAGACTGGAGTTTCAAGAACTTCCGCTGCACTGATTCTTCAAATCAGGCTTGCCAGTTTTGCTGGCAGACAGGGATATCCTACAGGAAGCCATCCAAAAATTGGAAAAGTCACAAGTCATTGTTCCTGTTCCACCTCATATGCTAACCAAGGGATTTTATTCAAACCTTTTTGTGGTACCGAAACCGGATGGTTCAGTCAGACCGATTTTGAACTTGAAATTGTTAAACCCTTATCTGAGGGAGTTCAAATTCAAAATGGAGTCTCTGAGAGCGGTGATCTCAGGTCTGGAGGAGGGAGAGTTTCTTGTTTCCCTGGATATCAAGGATGCGTTCCTCCACATTCCGATTTGGCCACCACACTAGGCTTATCTCAGATTTGCACTGTTGGATTGTCACTATCAGTTCCATGCGCTGCCATTCGGCCTCTCCACGGCACCGAGGGTGTTCACCAAAGTTATGGCAGAGATGATGGTTCTCCGCAGACAGGGGGTGAACATAATTCCATATCTGGATGACCTGCTGATAAAGGCATCATCGAGGGAGAAGTTGTTACAGTCCATTGCTCTCACGACTCATCTACTCAGGGAGCACGGTTGGATCCTGGACCTTCCGAAGTCACATTTGGAGCTGACAAGCAGATGGTCGTTCCTGGGAATGATCTTCGACACAAGTGTCCGGGATGTCCTGAAACCAGCCCGGGTATCGGTTCATCAGTGCATTCGCCTTCTGGGGAAGATGGTTGCCTCTTACGAGGCTCTACAGTACGGAAAATTTCATGCTTGGTCATTCCAACTGGATCTCCTAGACAAGTGGTCGGGATCTCACCTACACATGCATCAGAGGATACGTCTGTCGCTGAAAGCAAGGATTTCACTCCTCTGGTGGCTACAACTGCCTCACCTTCTGGAGTGCCGCAGGTTCGGGGTTCAGAACTGGATCCTTCTAACCACAGATGCAAGTCTCAGAGATTGGGGTGCAGTCACCCAAGAGGAAACCTTCCAAGGAAGGTGGTCATGTCAGGAATCCCTTCTTCCAATAAACATCCTGAAGCTAAGAGCCGTGTACAACGGTCTTCCACAAGCAGCACACCTTCTGCAAGATCAGGCCATCCAAGTGCAGTCGGACAATGTAACGACAGTGGCCTACATAAACCGACAGGGCGGAACGAAGAGCAGAGCTGCAATGTCAGAGGTAACAAAAATCCTCCTCTGGGCAGAAAGGCACGCAGTGGCACTGTCAGCGATCTTCATTCCGGTAGTGGACAACTGGGAAGCGGTCTTCCTCAGCAGGCATGATCTCCATCCAGGAGAATGAGGCCTCCATCCGGAGGTGTTCACGGAGGTGACCAGTCATTGGGGCGTACTTCAAATAGACATGATGGCCTCGCGTCTCAACAAGAAACTTTGCAGGTACTGTTCCAGGTCGAAAGACCCACAAGCAGTGGCGGTAGATGCCCTGGTAACACCATGAGTGTTCAAGTCAGTATATGTGTTCCCTCCACTTCCACTCATTCCAAGAATTATAAAGCTTGTAAAAAGAACAAAAGTTCAGGCGATCCTCATTGCTCCGGACTGGCCAAGGAGGGCTTGGTACGCGGATCTGCTGGATCTACTGCTGGAAGATCCAAGGCCGCTTCCTCTTTGGGAGGATCTTTTACGACTGGGGCCGTTCGCTTATCAAGACTTACCACGGTTACGTTTGACGGCATGGAGGTTGAACGCCAGATATTAGCTCGGAGGGGCATTCCGAACAAGGTTATTCCTAGCCTGATACAGGCTAGGAAAGGTGTTACGTCTAAACATTACTATCGCATTTGGAAAAAGTATGTGTCTTGGTGTGAATCCAAGAAGGTTCCTGCGGTGGAGTTTCAACTTGGTTGGTTTCTCCTCTTCCTGCAAGCAGGTGTGGATATGGGCCTGCGTTTGGGATCCATAAAGGTCCAGATTTCGGCTTTATCCATTTTCTTCCAGAAACAATTGGCTGTCCTCCCTGAGGTTCAGACCTTTTTGAAAGGGGTTCTGCACATTCAGCCTCCCTTTGTGGCGCTGACGGCACCCTGGGATCTCAACATGGTGTTGCAGTTCCTGCAATCGGATTGGTTTGAGCCCTTACAAGAGGCTGGGGTCAAGTTTCTCACGTGGAAGGCTGTCACTTTGTTGGCCTTAGCTTCTGCTCGATGTGTGTCGGAATTGGGGGCTTTGTCCTGTAAAAGTCCCTAGAAAAATAGATAATTGAAAATATTTTTGGCGCTACCACCTTTATGTTAAATTGCATAAAAATAACAAAATTCTTAAAAATTGGAATCTGGAGGAATAATAGGAAAGTCTATGTAAATGTTCCAGATGATTTCTCGGTAAATGACTTTGATCTTGCTTTCCTCCCAGTTTCTTCAAACCTTGATATTCCTTCGGCTTGATGTCGGCTCTTTGACGTACCTAACAAGATTTGTTGGCTCTTTGTCTCTGACTGGTTGGCCACCCCTGCTCGTTTTCTGGGAGCGTCTGGGAAAACACAGGCGCGTCCAAACGCTTGCAGGGAGGGTGTCCGACGTCAACTCCGGTCTCTGTGATTGCGCACAGCAGCCGCAGGACTGAAGCACAGTGAAGGCGGCCCAGACCCAGCAGCATATTGTATTAATTGAGCCCAGGACCGACTCAGGAACTGCGATCACTTCAGCCTGTCCGGGACCGGAGTTGACGTCGGACACCCTCCCTGCAAGCGATTGGACGCGCCTGTGTTTTCCCAGACGCTCCCAGAAAACGCTTGGTGGAATGAGGCCTCTGAGGACCTAAAGTTTGGTCAATCAGTTCTGCAGGAGCCTCCACGCTCTCCCTCCCGTTCTGGGAGCTTTGGTACATCCCCATGGTACTAATGTGGACCCCAGCATCCTCTAGGACGTAAGAGAAAATAGGATTTTAATTACCTACCAGTAAATCCTTTTCTCGTAGTCCGTAGAGGATGCTGGGCACCCGCCCAGCGCTTCGTTAGCCTGCAGTGGTTCTTTGGTTCAGTACTGCTTTGTTCTTAGTTAAGTACTGCGTTTCTTTACTGGGTTCAGTATTGTTTCAGCTGTTGCTGAGTTTTCAGGCTGGTTAGCCTGGTTTGCCTTGTGTGTGTGAGCTGGTGTGAATCTCACCACTATCTGTGTATTTTCTTCTCTCGAAGTATGTCCGTCTCCATGGGCACAGTTTCTAGACTGAGTCTGGTAGGAGGGGCATAGAGGGAGGAACCAGCCCACACTATTAAACTCTTAAAGTGCCAATGGCACCTAGTGGACCCGTCTATACCCCATAGTACTAATGTGGACCCCAGCATCCTATACAGACTACGAGAAAAGGATTTACTGGTAGGTAATTAAAATCCTATTTTTATGCGCACTGGAAAGAAATGTATCCAGTGACCCCATAGTCACACTAGTGTCTGCGGTTAGTAGTACTGCAGCGACTCAGACACTGCTATCCTCTATTTACTCATGTTTACTGAATTGTATTCAAAGGGTGGAATGAAGTCACCTCCACAGATCTACCAGCTCGCATTTGACCTGCAGTGGTACGGGAGTTTTCTTAGAGCTAGTGGGTAACTATCCTTATACAGTACATTGCACAATTTTCCCCATTTTTGTTAAAGACAACACCACCTTTATCCTTCCCACCATTTTTTATAATTGTCTCCCTATGGTGTAGAAGTGGAGAGTACAATATAGCGGGTGTGGGTAAAAGCCAGATCCTGCTGTATCCATACTAAATACATTGAAAAAGTCAGATCCAAACTAAATACATTTAAAAATCTGCATCCACTGAAAGAGCTGGATACTGTATATACTAAAAACATTGAAAAAGCTGGATCCATAATAAATCTATTGAAAAAGCAAGATCCATAGTAAATACACTGAAAAAGCCAGATCCATACTAAATACATTGAAAAAGCCAGATCCATAGTAAATACACTGAAAAAGCTGGATACATTCTAAATACGGGTGGTATTCATGTGACCAACAGGGACTATTTCCACTCGTGGGTGTCCACGACACCCATAGAGTGGGAATAGAACCCGTGGCGACCGCAGGTCGCCACCGAGCCTGTAGCTTGGCAAGCGCAGCGAGCCCACAAGGGGCTTGCTGCACTCGCCCCTCCTTGCCGGGATCCCGGCGTCGGTATGCTGCCGGGATTCCGGCGTCGGTAAGCTGAGCCGGTCAGCCATACTACACCCCTAAATACACTGAATAAGCCAGATCCATAGTAAATACACTGAAAAATCTGGATCCATAATATATCCATTGAAAAAGCCAGATCGATAGTAAATGCACTGAAAAAGACGGATCCATACTAAATACATTAAAAAAGCCAGATCCATAGTAAATACACTGAAAAAGCTGGATCCATAATAAAACTATTAAAAAAGCCAGATCCATAGTAAATATAGTTAAAAGTTGGATCCGTAATAAATCTATTGAAAAAGCCAGATCCACTGTAAATATACTGAAAAAAGCCGGATCCATACTAAATACGTTGAAAAAGCCATCACCACCAAAAAAGTCAGTTCAGACATTATTCCGAGAATTTTGTATGGTTCTGACTCCATCTGCATGTTTAGTAGGGACCTGGCTTTTACCCTATTCCCAATGTAGCTGCATACTTTCATAGATAGTGCTGTGTCGGAAGCTTGTGGGTGTCCCGGAATATAAGTATGGAGGCCCATGCTTTAGCCATATGTTGTGTGCTTTGTTTATGCAGCTGTTTCCATTTGTGTGATGAAACAGGATAATGCTGAGCTCAATGCTAATACAGATTTCTGGATAAAGAAATCAAAGTTAGAGAGGTAAAGCCCCCATCAAAGGTTGAGACCAGTTTACGCAGCAGGAAATGGAGAGCTCACTTAATACTACCTGTGAGGGAAGGTAATGAGTAAGTATGGGTTCACCAGCAATTCACCCATGAGAAGGGAAGTGATTAGACAGGACGTTTCCTCAGATGGCCACATCCTAATGCAAATGTTATTAGGTACAGTCATTTGAAAACTCAGTCATTTGAAATGTTGAGGATAAAAATAAAATAATATAAATAGCTTCCAGAGCTGGATTTTAAATGAGAAGATATCCTTAGATTATAAATGTTTATTTTTATAGTGTCACTAATTTACGCAGTACTGTACAAAGAGTAGATGTCATTAATCAGCCCCTGCCCTATTGAAGCAGGATGTAGTTAATATACCGGCTGTAGGTATCCCAACTTTCAGCATCCCGATGCCGGAATCCCGACAGCCGGTAACACCACCACCCAAGGGAGAATAGAACCCATGGCGGGCAAAGCTCGCCATCAGGCCCGAAACGTGGCAAGCGCAGCAAGCCCACAAGGGGGCTCGCTGCACTCGCTGCCGGTATTGTGGCTGGTGGATGCTGCTGTCAGGATCTGGACAGCCACCATCCCGTCATTCGGGATATCATACTGAACCCATTGGAGGTTACAGTCTATAATCTCTAGCATAACACAGGATTAATTTTGTCTGAATGCAATTAACATACAGTTCCCAGTGGGACTCTTATATCGGAAGTATAGTGAGAGTCAGGAACACTAATACAGTTTAACAATCATTTATTTACAATATCATTGACAAGAATTAAAATATACTTATCCACGTTCCTTAAGGTAGTTATACAGGATAATCAGAATCCTAGCAGAAGGTGTGGTCCCCGGAAGCCTCCTCTCACTGTGTAGCCTAGATCTTGTCAGTCAAAGGAACCCTATTCCCAATCTCAGGTCTCAATGGAGACTGCCATCAGTCTGACGTGACCCTCTATTTAACCCAGAATTCTGGGCGGTGGTCAAGGGATCATATCCCCATATACATGTTATTGGAGTCACTGGTACAATATTGTGAAATCTATTGTTGTATAGAATTCTAATTTAGGACAAATAGCCTTATACTTCTGCATATTTTGGATGTCCGCATATCAAAGGTAAACCCCAAATAGATCTATTGTCTGGTCTATTATGTAACCCAAAAGGAGAACAATTTCTGATTAACATACTATGAAAAATAAACAGCTTGTTCCTACAAAGATGCACAATGAAAGTCTTACAACACAAATATATGCTATATGTTCACATTTTAAACATAGAAGACAAATAGTTTGCTTTAGGTCAGAAATCAATACTGTTACACATACCTTTATGTTTTTGGCAGTGTAGGAGGAAACCAGAGCACCATGGAAATATAAATATGGGTATAACATACAAACTCCACACAGAGCCATGACCGGAATGATGTGAGGCAGTATTGCTAACCACTGTCCGGCTTAGGAATCACAACAATATCATTAATGGCTACGATTGTTTCCTCCTCTGTAATCACCTCATTTAATTCAGCTAGCTGAGTTTCTGAGATACAGAACGTACCCCCTCAGATTAATTTGGGGAGAACTGGGAGGGATCTACCAAGTTATATAGCAAACTATAAAAGTCCCTGAACTCCTCGACCATTATCTTGGGGTCATAGGTTACTGAGGGGGTTATTGAGTGTTGTTAGCAAACCCAAAAAGTTAGCAATTGGGCAAAACCTTGGGTGAGTTATATTGTTTCTGTGCAGGGCAAATGCTGGCTGCTTAATTTTTACACTGCAATTTAGATTTCAGTTTAAACACACCCCACTCAAATCTACAGTAACTCTGCACATGTTACATATGCCCCACCTGCAGTGCAACTTGGTTTTGCCCATTAGTGTACTTTTTTTGGTTTGCTAACAACTCTGAATAACCGTTGAAGTGATGTAAGGATGTTTCCGCACTGGAGATAATTTTACAGAGTGATAATAGAATTATTGAAAACCAATGTATTTCATGTACATATTGCAATTTGCTATATTGCCTTTAAACAAACATGTTGGCGGTGCACCCAGGGTTCAGCAGAACACTACTGGATAGTCAAGTTATAGAAAACGATGAAAGAAAAAGACCCTTTTCTGGCGCACGCATTAGTAGAAAATATGTATTTAGTAAATATTGTTATAATTAAAACGTAACATTTATTAAAGTTCTTTTAAAATACAATGTAATCCCGCCTGTCCAGCATATGTACAATATTGTGTACACTTTTTTTTTCACGGGAGTATAAGGTAAATAGAATTGAAAATCACAATCTAATATACAAATAAATTGAATTATATACAGCAGAATACAAATTATAGTCCTGAGAAGAACTGAATAGCAAGAACTGAATAGCAACACCCTTTAGTAATCGGATTAATGTGCTGGACAAAGTCCTAGATTCTTGTTCATATGTTCTTCTCCACCCTGTACTCTGGTTACTGTAAAACAATATTGAAAAATAATTTCTTGTTCAATTATTGCCATACTGATTCACTTCCTGTTTGTTAGGTGGTCATAATTTGAGATAATATCAAGAAAGGACTCCTGTTAAGTAACTCAGATTTAGAAGTGGGAAGGAAGAGTAAAATATGAATCTGCTTTCAACATTAGACTGGATTTTATATGGCCCAGCAGGGGCGGATCCAGGAGAAAATGAAAGGGGGGGCACCATGATAGGGTAACGGTAATAGTTATATTTACATGCACCTAAGGCACATGTGCTCCCAGATGGGGTGTGGTATCACAGGCAGTGGCAAACGCAGGATTTCTAGAGGGGGGTTTCCAAATGCAATCCACAATCTCCCACTCTGTGAAACATTGTAGCAATAGCGGGAGTCTGGGGGAGCGGTAGAAGAACCTAGTAAAATGACCCTGGACATTAATGTACACATTGGACTTTTTATATACTAGATACTGTATGGAATACAGTATTAATATTTAACTAGGGAATAGGCTGTATCAAACATATTTAAATAAAATGAACAAGATAAATGGTGAGGAAAAGGTTAAACATACCATAATAAATAAATAAATAAATATACAAACATAACAACCGTACAGCACTTTCTTAGCACACATTCTCCCACCTCATGGTAAGGCTCCTATCTCTTCTTCCTGGTAGCGACTCTCTGGTCCAGTGCACCGATTGAGCACTCAGATCCACACACACAGCAAACTTGGTAGAAGAAGCTGCTACCACTCTATCCCTTAAACTGCATGAGGTGGCTGCAGCTCTAGTAATAGTATTATATACCATTGCTATTGTTGTCATACTTTGAGGCACTTGCCAAGAGGAGGGGGGTTTCCGTGCAACCAGAAACCCCCCCTGCGTTTGCCTATGACAGGGGGCGTGGCCTCACAGAATACGCCATCAGGTAATGATTGGCTGTAGGAGTGCATCCTGGTTTATTGCCAATGTTTCACCCTGATGAAAAGGCTGATTGGGCCTTGAAATGTTGGTCACCTGTTCCATTAGTTATGGGAGCCTGGAAGGCACCCCAGCACAATATAATTATTATAGCTTTTAGTTGGTGGTGGCAGGTGCAGCATACCTTGTTTTGGGCACTGCACTGAGACTCAGACTGCAGGACACAAACTGCCCATCTTTTATTAGCAGAAGCAGCCAGCTGGATCTCCAACAAGCAGCATAAAACATTTGCTGGACAGCCCTGTCACAATCACCGGCCGCCTTCTCAAAGCTGAGGCTGAGTTTGACTGCACCTAGCATGGTGGTAAAGGAAGTGGAGGAGGAAGCGCTGGGAATATTGTGCGGTGTAGTGAGGGCTAATGAAGCCTTCTGCGCCGTCATAAGTAACAGTCTTACTCAATGCTCGCATTTGAACCCCGCTCCTAGGCTGGAGTCTGGCCGGCTGGCAGTGGGGGAGGTAGGTGCGGTGTGAGCATGGGGAGGCTGGAGCTGCAGCTCCAGCTTCCCCATTGGTTACCACGTGGACTTGCTGTTAGAGCCGCAGCGGGTCCTAATGCCTGGCGGCTCTTTTATCAAATCTGACTGACGGAAATAGCAGTAGTGCTGCTACTGTTCTCCTTTAAAAAAAAAAAAGAAGTAACAAACGACAGGGGGGGGGGGTGTGTGTGCACGGGCCCGAGTGCCCCCCCCCCCCCGGATCTGCCTATGTGGCCCAGAACCTATTACACCAGGTATTCTCTGAGGGTCCCCCTCCAGGCAAGGCTGGCAACAGAAATCTTGCATTCCCAGCTCCCTCACCCAATCCCAAAGGACTGTATCCCCTCACCAATCCACTCTTACCCCAGGGAGAGACTCTTCTGCGCTGCACTCCCCAGTATCCAGACCCGAACACCGTACAGAAGGTACCATGCGGATCTTCACACCCAACCAGTAGAGGCCAGTGCATGACACAGCGGAGTTGCTGCCTTGTCCTGTAACTTTCTGCAACAGTGCAACAGAGCTGGACCCGGAAGAGCGGGTGCACACTCATGGCGGATAGTTGTAACAGGTAAGTATCAGTGGAGTGTTGTTGTGAGTGTAGGTGTCGGGACGTACCTGGATTCTTGCTGGCAGTCAGTAACTGAGGCACAGTATGAAGAGTACTGTTCCATGCAAAGCGGACAGGGAATGCAAGTACTCAACTAAGTTCAGTCAGTACGTGATAACGTATCCAGACAGGTAAGTGAGTTGGTTGCAAGCAGCAAGCATAGGACTCTGGCTAGTCACAGTGGGAGCTGGCTAACAAATTCATGCAGTCTCCAACTTAAAAGCAGGTAGGTGTGAAACAGGCAGGCACTCAGGTGAATGCAGATGAGTAGGTCAGAGGACCGATAACATACAGGCAGCAGCAGGGTTCAATGAGAAAGGGAGCACAGGCTGCCAAAATGGTGCCCAGAGCGGCATAGGGGGGTGGGGCAGTGGGCGGCCCATGGGCCAACTGCAATAAGGAAGGGGGGTCGGGTAGGTGTGTTCGGCCCCCGTTCACACTTGGGAAGTAGGGACAGCCAGTTAGGCTGGAGATGGGAGGTCTAGGCAGAAGGGGGTTAAAAGGCCAAAGGCAGGGGTGAGGCAGCATTCACCCAGGTAGCAGCGCCATGCACAGGGCCGGTGCAAGGTTTCTCGGCACCCTAGGCAAAACTTCTGCCTTCTGCCCCTTCCCCCTACCCACCCTTCAGATGAAAGGCATGCTGCTCTAAACCCCTCCCCCCTACTCTGTTAAATGTCTGCTGTTCCACCCGCCCCCCCAAAAAAATCTGCGTGCATGCTGCTGCTCATCGCCCCAGACTGTGTGCATGCCTGCTCCTCATCTCCCCCTTCCCCACACTGCTGCTCTCGCCCTCTTTCTTTATCAATGCAGAGAATGCACTGTGCAGCCACCTTACCTGCAGGCTGCAGTGCAGAGTTGGAACTGAGTAGTCTGTGAAAGAGCCTGGAATGAAGAGCAGTGCTGCATGTCACCCCCAGCCAGGACTCCAGGAGCTGTCAAAGTTACTGCCTGTGCCGGTTGGAGGTGGAGCTGGAGGCTGCAATACGGGAGCTTAGCAGTCATGGCTACTGTAAGATACGCATTCTGGGGGATTGCAGTGGCTGTGAAAGGTAGGACTATGCTACCTTTTTTAGGCAGCTGTAGCAGGCCGCCCCCTCAGGTTCCGGCGCCCCTAGGCAGCTGCCTAAAGCTGCCTAGTGGAAGCTCCGGCCCTGGCCATGCAGCATCTAGCAGCCCAGTCTCTGGAGAACAAAGAGATGGCCCAGAGCCACGTGTAGCCTGTAGTCTCAGCAGGCAGAGCAGATCACTTACTACAAGTTGTGCAAGGGGTCCCAGCAGCAGCAGGAGCAAGCAAGCAGGGAGATCCAGCAGAAAGATGCAGCATTCCCTCCCAGCAACAGTAGCCCAGTCTCAGGAGATCAAAGAGCTAAGGAGGTCCAGCAGAAAGCAAATGATCCCACAGAGTTTCCAGTAGGATGTGGGGGGAGGAAGTCATACCGAACAAAGACTTCCACAGAGAGGAGAGGCTGCAACAGCAGGAGCAGAGGGGATTTTAGGCAGAGGGAGTTCTCCCCTGGTGGCCGGACCCCGGCAAGGCGTCCGGCCGGAACAAAGATGAGGAAGGGGAAATTTACAGCGGCAAGGAGGCAGAGGCACACAACAGCGAGTCGCAGTGCGTAGCAGAAGCACGGTGTGGTCGATTTAACAGCCATATATGAAGGCATGCGAAGGATAGAGAAGCCAGGTACATCAGGAGCAGCGTAACCATGCAGGCCCTTCTCTCACAGCAGACGGCATCGGTCACAGGGGGTCATTCAGAGTTGTTCGCTCGCTAGCTGTTTTTAGCAGCCGCGCAAATGCTATGCCACCTCCCACTGGGAGTGTATTTTAGCTTAGCAGAAGTGCGAACGAAAGGATCACAGAGCAGCTACAAAATAATTTTGTGCAGTTTCAGAGTAGCTCCAGACCTACTCAGTGCTTGTGATCACTTGAGACTATTCAGCTCCTGTTTTGACGTCACGAACACGCCCTGAGTTCGCCCAGCCACGCCTACGTTTTTCTTGCCACGCCTGCATTTTTCCGAACACTCCCTGAAAATGGTCAGTTGACACCCAGAAATGCCCACTTCATGTCAATCATTCTGCGGCCAGCAGTGCGACTGAAAAGCTTTGCTAGACCTTGTGTGAAATGACATAGTTCGTTGTAATAATACGATGCCCGTGCTCATTGCGCCGCATACGCATGTGCAGAAGTGCCAATTTTTTGCCTGATCGCTGTGCAGCAAACGAAAGCTGCTAGCGATCAACTCGGAATGACCCCCACAGTCCCATGGGAGAGCATCGCCAGCGGCAAGCAGCGGACGTCACTTTTCACCGACAGGGGCTTACAGCAGGCAACGCCGAGTTTGTTGAGGGTGCAGCTGTTTCAGGCATGCGGAGGGGCAGGAGCAGCGGTACCAGCATCAGGAGCGGGAGCAGCAGTCCGAGTATCGTGGAGGCAGCGGGCAGCATTGTAGTCCATAGAGGTGTTGGACCAGCAGCACAGCGCAACGGGAGCGTCAGCACGTGTTGGCAGCTTTCATCAGGCCAAACAGGACACTGCAGGGGAGCAGCACAAATCACGATCCACGCTACAACACGCCGCGGAGAGGTAGGAGCAGCGGTACCAGCATCAGGAGCAGCGATCCGAGTATTGTGGAGGCAGTGGGCAGCATCAGGAGCGGGAGCAGCAGTCCGAGTATCATGGAGGCAGCGGGCAGCATCGTAATCCACAGAGGTGTTGGACCAACAGCACAGCGCAACGGGAGCGTCAGCACGTGTCGGCAGCTTTCATAACGCCGAACAGGACACTGCAGGGGAGCAGCGCAAATCACGATCCACGCTACAACATCCTGCGGAGGTGTCACCACGAGAATCAGCCAAGATGCGGGAAGCTAAGGCAAGGACAGGAAGACACGGGCTACACTAGCGTCGGCGATGCTCCAGTGCTTCTCATGAACTGCACGAAGCACGTCCAGACGCTAGGGACACCGCTGTGCACTTTGCTCAGCGCCAGGACTGCATCAACCGAAAGAATCATCGCCGGAGGCGGCTCGGTCAAGGAGGAGACGACACGCAGGAATGGTGAGAACATTGTTAATAATAGCAATTTGCATAATGTCATTGTTACGCCAGGAAATGTGCGGAATGTACAGAATGTTAGCAATGCTGTGGTTAAATTTGCGGTGGTGCCTTATAATAGCTAAAAGGTACAGCTGGGCTTAGAACTAGAGCAGGGCCCTGCGGAGTCACATGAGGATGAAGCGCAGCCTTTGTGCAAGCGGGCATGTCAGATGCGCTTTCATGTCAGTAGCAGGCCATTTGCCTATACTGACCAGAAAAGGGATAGAAAAAGGGTTTTCAAAGATATATGTTCATTAACGGAGGCAGGTTTGAGGGAAAAGGAGAAGGCCAAACAAAAGGGGGGAACGAAGTCAGACAGCTATAAAACAATTGAGCATTGGCTGAGCGGCATATTGGGTACCATTGCTTCCTCTCAGCACTGGAGTTGTGAGTTCAATTCCTGACCAGAGCTATATATGTGTGGAGTTTATATGTTCTACCTGTGTTTGCCCGGTTTTCCTCTGAGTGACACTGTTTTACCCGGAGGCAGCCACGAGCATGTTAAAATACACCGATTTCATATATCCCATGTACAAGGTACACAGGGGAAAGGTGTGGTGAATATATGACGAGGTTGTCAGGGCAAAGGTCGTGGTATAAAGTCCATTGACTTCGGCACTAGGGACTTAGACATATGGCTCAAAGCACAAGAGGCGGGCGTAGCGAAAAGGGGCGCAGGGCCGCAAAAATCCAGTGCAGGGAGGCCTGCCACGCAAAGCAGGAAATAAGATGCTGGGTTTTTAACAATATGCGTGCATCCACACCCAGTGCAAGTACAAGCACGCATGCACGTTCTGTGGCGCGAACCACGCCATCAAGGAGTGCAACAGAGAGAGGGGTAGTCACCCACAAAAGGGGCCTGCAGCAGCAGGGCCTAGGAAAAGTGAATAGTCCTGTGGATGTGGGTAGGGGCCTGGCAGGGCTGCCCAGGTATCCCAAGATTAAGGAAGCTAATTTGCTGCAGGGGGAGCTTTAAGGATGGTTTTAGGGTACCTGTAACCAGAGTGGTCACGCCCACCGGTAGCTCCAGGGACATAATGTCCATAAGGAAGCAGCCGGCGGTGGAATGTGAGAAAATCGCTAAGGAACTAGCGTTAGACAGGACGGCGGGGCCATTCGCAGCCCCACCATTGCCAGGATGGGTAGTTTAACCTTTGGGGTGGGAGGTCAGGCACATCCAGCACCTATCCTACCCCGAAGGGGTGTTGGTGACCGACACGTTAGGTGAGGAACTATGCTCGGGGCCGTACCAGTCAGTTGATGTGGCCGTTAGGATGGTCCGAGCACAAGGGAGGGTATGAAGGACAGTCTTATGCCCTGTTATCCACTCAAAAGACACCCCCCCATCCCGGTGGTGGTGGTGGTGGTGGTGGGGGGGGGGGTTAACCCTGTTTCAATTTTATGGCTGTCATTCAGGAAGCAACCTTATCAGATACTCCTCTTCTGAGGTTTGATAACCCCTTGGAAGAGGCAGAGGGGGTCATTCTGAGTTGATCGCACGTAGCCACCTTTTGCTGCTCGTGCGATCAACTTGACGCCGCCTATGGGGCAGTGTATTTTAGCATAGCAAGGCTGCGATCGCTTGTGCAGGCCTGCTATGCTAAAAAAGGTTTGTGTGAAACAAGACTAGCCCTGTAGTTACTTACCCTGTACGATGGATACAGCGATGAAGATCCTGGAATTGACATCAGACATCTGCCCTCCAAACACCTGGACACGCCTGTGTTCACTGCTCCACTCCCAGAAAGTGGTCAGTTGACGCCCCAGAACGCCTTCAAGGCAGCGATCGCTTTCTTCGTTATTCTTGCTGGGCAACGACACACGTGCGCATTGCGGCCGGCACACATGTGCAGAACCGGCCTGTTCGCACCACTGCGAAGAACCGCAGCGTGCGAACGGGTGGGAATGACCCCCAGAGTCTGGAAGCCAGGTATCAGGCTTTTTGAGCTGTCTCACATTACAGCTCCCCCCTGTGGTGAAAAATAAACATCCTGTCTTTTTACAACCCAGCCAAGGGGAATTACAACTGCCCCCTATGTGAATTACAGCCTGGCATGCAGTTTAAGAAATTACATTTACAATGTAGGAATTAAAATGATACTACATGCCAGTATATACACAATATCATATTTCAGGATCCGATCACATTATGGATACTGACATTGGGACCCCTAAGCTGGACATAGAGTCAGCCTTTAGGCTGCTTCCTCTGCAACCGGAGAGCTTCAGTCTCATGGGACAAAGCTGCTGTGGATAATTTTTCAGGGGAAAATGGTTTGCCGATGAGCTGCATCATTTCGGGCGCTGTTTTCGGAGCATTCAGCTCTTCCCTGCAGTGGTGCCGGCAGGTGCGCGCAGAGTCAAGGGCCATAGCACACCGATTTCCTGGGCGCAGGCCCACCAGCTGCAGCGCAGAACAGCCAACTGCTGCGCGAGCTACAGGTCCTGCTGGAGGTATTCAGCGTGCAACTGAGGGCCCAAGACAGTCTTAGCATACTGGGGAATCGAGAGCGACACGAAGAGGCGAGAGTGCAAGCTACCCACGGAAGAGGTGGAGAGGCTAGAAAGGGCTGTAGGTTACTGCATCAGGGGAAGGAAGATTATGCTGGGGGCAAATGCAGTCAGTATTGGGGAACATCAATTTTGCAGGCAGCGTGATCCCCATAGGTGGGTGAGCAGGGGAAACACGGGGGGGGGGGGGGACAGCGGATCCCCCTGGCCCCAACCATGGATGTGGGCAACCATCAATGTTTTTGTCTTGCGATGGCGGAAGGCTAAAAAGTTTTTTAGAATTTTATGTCAGGTCACCGGTCCAGCGGCCGGCAGGTAGCAGATGTAGGGCTGTGGAGCCTCCACTTTCGATGGTTCATAGCCAGCGAGGTTTCATCGTTAAGCCGTAGAAGGGAGGGTTTTTTTGCGGGGGAAGGATGGAGGAACAGTGAATGTCGAGGGTTCACGACCATACAGGTTTGCAGTCAGTAATGAGGGGTCATAAAGTGTGTATCTATTTCTCTTGATGCATAGGAACGCAAGCTGGCGGTTTAGCAAAAGAGGTACAGAGGAACGGCAAATTCCTGCAGTTCAAACAGTCGAGGTTTTCACGAGCGCGAGGAGGTTAGAAGCATTTGCCAATCCATGTCTGTTGATACTCTGGCCCGCTAGCAAGGAAAGTAGGGAGGAGCAGTAAAACTGAGGAGCAGTAAAACTGAGGGTTCAAAGCATCAATGTTGGCATACGATAGGTTAGGAAGGTTTTCTAACTAACAACTTTGAAGCGTTAGGCCACGGGCTGCCGGCAGTGGAGGTGCAGAGAGGCAGCTGGTTCCCGAGGGTTCGAAACCATTGATGTTTGCATTTAGCATGCTGCTGGTTTTGTTAGTAGAAGTTAACGGAAATGCAGTGGGAACTGATGGTCGGCAACCGTCAATGTTTGTTTTCAATTTTTGGAGTATAGAAAGGTATGCATTTTCTAGCTATTTCTCATGAGTGAGGCCCAGGCGCGGGTATGGAGATAAGCAGCATGAGATTATTACAGCGGTTTCTTAGTCAGGAATGGTGCAAGGCACGTCCAAAAACAGCCAGGACACCTGTTCAGGCTTGGCAGTTTTGTGACAGGTGAAGCACAGGCAGCTGGCAGAGATGCAGGAATCAGGGAGTGCCCAGCAGGGGCCAAAGCAGTCTGTCTGGCCAAGGGGCCGGCCGGGGAAAAGGTGGCATGACAGTGGCCCACAACAGGCGGGCCAGGGGCATAAGGCCCACAGGCTGACCAGCTTGTATGTCCAAGCCAGACAGAGGAACATGGGAGCCGCGTGCCAGCAAGTGAGGAAGGGGCTGGCGGCAGGGCGTCTGCGCAGCAGCGACAAGTTCAGTGCGAAGCAAATACCTGAACTGGCAGGATTTGGGCTGGGGCAGTCGAGGTGCCCCCCCCCCCCCCCCCCATCCTGGGTAGAGAAGTGGGACTGTCCCTGGCCCTTTATGACAAGGGAGGCATACAAGTCCGCAGGAGAGAGTGAGGAAGGGCCAATTATTGGAAGGTGCTAGGTTGCATGCCAGGAGGGCTAGCAGCGTCTTGATCACTGATGGATAAGAGGTGAAAGGTGCCGGCTGGCAAGGTATGTGGTACCCTGGTCAGCGGGGGGCACTTTATTGTTTATGCAATTTTGACACAGTTGATATGATAATGTATGTAGCACGGCGGTGAGAAGAAGGCATGGAGAGTGGGGGTGCCAGCTGAGGTGGGCAGATTCACCATCATTGAGGGGCCGCATGCCAGGCTCCAGCTTTCGATGGCGGGCCAGTCGGCTGTGCATCAGGCGAGTGTGATCTGCAGGGGCTGGCTCTAGAGGAGGGGGCATAGCCGAGGGCCTACAGGTAGGCGGTGGCACGCCCCAGGTTGGTTGATCAATGAACGGTCATTGACATTTTTCAGCCTTGCCCACCGTTTCTCTTTCCTTACCCTGCAACTGGAAATAAGGTAATGTGAATAAAACTGTGGCCAATGATTCAATCCCATATATTGCCTCTGAGTATGATTTCGGGTTATTAGAGTAGGTTTAGCGGGAACGCAGCTGAGCGCCCTCTCCCCCTTATGCAACTAAAGATCAGTTTTCAGTCAAAGCAGTAAGGTTATAAAGCACAGCTGGCAGTTGCAGGCTATATTATTTGCTGAGACTCTGAATAGCTAGAGTGTGTTCACAATACAGTTCAGCGTCACATGAAAGGTGCAGATAGATTGCAGGCAAGGTATAATAAAGCTGGCTGATACAAGCGGGTGGTCTTCAGTATGCCGACTGATGGGATCCCGGCGCTGGGATCCCGACAGCCGGCATACCGACACTTATTCTCCCTCGTGGGGGTCCACGACCCCCCTGGAGGGAGAATAAAATAGCGCGCCACCGTGCCCGCAAGGGACTCATTTGCGCTCCCCACACTGTCAGTAAGCCGGCGGTCGGGCTCCCGGCGCCGGTATGCTGGTCGCCGGGAGCCCGACCGCCGGCATATTGTAGTGAACCCGATACAAGCTGTGGAGTGTATAAAATACACAAGGGGTCTGCTCTTTCCTGTCACCCTGTTCACTAAGGCAGTTTAGAGTTTCTTTTGCTACCTGGTGCCTGCCGTTCCTGGGGTAAATTATATCCAAAAAGGGTCATGCTGGTCAATTAAATGGACTCCCCTGTTGAAAGGTACAAAATTTAATACTGTCCAGTACTCTTAATAGCTGTGTCTGCCAAGTAAAAGGAAGATCTCTCTCTATCTCTCTCTCTCTCTCTCTGACCCCTATTCAGCTGTGTATGCAGAGCTGGGTGACTCTGGGTTTCTAACTGAGGGCATTAGCTGGAGTGTCTGTGCGTCAGCGGTAGGTACCTGCTATCAGCGGCCTCACGCACTCCCCTCTATCACCTGAGACCTTTCCTGGCAGCTTCTCTCAGTACTGGGCAGGGTGGTGACACTGCAGTGGCTGGCGGCTCTCACAGCGGTCTCAGTGACAGCTCCGCTCTCCACGGCGTGTCTCCTCAACAGCGGCTCCGCTCTCCACAGTGTGTCTCCTCACAGCATCTCCACTCTCCACAGCATGTCTCTTCTCACACACAGTGGTGCGAACCCTACCTCCCCTTTTTCCCGATCTGCCACAGCCAATCAAAACTCTTTCAGCCTTCTCACTCCCTCCTCCATTATAGTAAGTCCAAAGGTCCTAGTGCCTGTCTGCTCACTGGTCCTGCTGGCATCTCCCAGGCAACAGCAGAAGGGAGTATTAACCCCTTCAGCATTAACAGGATGGGTAGTAATCGAAGCTCAGCAAGGGGAAAATTAGGGGACCGTACGTAGATTGGAAATGCTTCTCTTCATGAATCGTTGATGAGAGTTCACGGATAATGGGAAATATTAGTAGATATCACAATTACAGGAGAGAGATAAAGTATTTGTTGAAATAGAGTGGATCTGCTGTTGGCGTTAGACAGCAAGCAACCTGTCAGTTGAAAAACTGCCACAAGAACTTACTGAATCATCAATGAGAGTCCTAGAAATATAGAGAATATTAAAAAAAAGGAATAAAATAAGAGGATGATATTAATTGACCATACAGTGATCAGATCACAAACTGCTGAAAAAAACGTTAACCTGAAATGGTAATTTAAGCTGCAGCCAATAGATATTTAAAGCTTTTTCTATTCACTCAATTCTATGAGTTGGATATTGGTAATAATGTCCGTAACACTATAACATGCTCTGTTAGTGTATTTCATAAATGTCACCCCAATAGTAAATACCGTCTACCTTCTAATAATATAAACAGCTTGGTAATTGGTAGGGAGTAACTATAAATGTGGGGTTCCAGACTGGATTACTGAATCTTGTATTCTGAGTGCAGAAACAGTTTAAAGGTTACCAATACCACAAAAGAGCCTTTAAATAGTATAGAAAAAGCTGAGTTACAATCAACTCAATAGGAGCCTCTAACATCGTGTGGTTGCTAAAGGGAGGGTGAGTACAGTATATTGCTAGTTACCACTCCCAGCGATATGAAGATCGAGTGCTGCAGTATGAGGATGAGCAGGGTGGCAACTTGCAGAGTGGAAGGCAGCACTGGGATCCTGCTGCCTGGAGGCATCAGAAAACGCGCTTCCTGGCGGCTTAGACGTCTCGGTGACGCTACATAATGCGTCACCGGGAACGCCTCTCCTCTGGAATGGTTGTGTCTATGTTACCTTCGTGCTAAGGAGGTGACAAAACGAGAGGCCAGGAGAGAACTTCCGCCCTTACAGCTCCTAAATGTTTTCTTCGTTCTCCGTTCGTTTGAGGGGATTTTTCTTTTCTTCTATGCAGCATTGGACCCTCGCGGGCTCGGTGTCTCGCTTCGCTCGCCACACTTTTCTATTACAAATAGATTGTGACATGGACCTAGAGGGTTATGGGAAAGGTCCTCTCCACGAAGAGGAAACTAGATGCTACCCCTCTGGAAAAGGTTTACGGGACCTCTCCCTCTCAGTGCATGATACGGCAATTTGAATATGTGGGCTGGAGCTGGGGGCATCTCCCGGGATCCGGTCTGAAGATCGACAGTGTCTAGGTCGACAATGTTTAGGTCGACCATTATAGGTCGACAGTCACTAGGTCGTCATGGATGGAAGGTCGACAGGGTTTCTAGGTCGATATGTGCTAGGTCGACAGGTCTAAAGGTCGACATGAGTTTTTCACTTTTTTTTTTTTTTCATACTTAACGATCCACGTGGACTACGATTGGAACGGTAAAGTGTGCCGAGCGAAGCGAAGGCACCATGCCCGAAGCATGGCGAGCGAAGCGAGCCATGCGAGGGGACGCGGTGCACTAATTTGGGATCCCGGTCACTTTACGAAGAAAACGACACCAAAAAAAAAAAATCCTCATGTCGACCTTTAGACCTGTCGACCTAGCACATGTCGACCTAGAAACCCTGTCGACCTTCCACCCATGTCGACCTAGTGACTGTCGACCTATAGTGGTCGACCTAAACATTTTCGACCTAGATACTGTCGATAAAACGAACCACACCCCATCTCCCACCTGTCGTGTCACATTGGGAGGTGTACGTATGAGTAGTAAACATAAAGGGGGAGATGCAATTGTTTGAAAAGTCAGTTGGGTGTCTGTTTTTTCCTATCTCATAGACAGGAAAAAACAGACACCCAAATGACTTTTCAAACATTTGAATTCCCCCCAAAGCATCCTCCTCCTAAGCGTCTTGGAGGAGGATGCAAGCGCTAATTCCATTCATGGAGCCACATCCTCCTGTGACGTCATAAAAGGAGGCTCAATTGGTATTTGTAGACTGCGGACCACGATTGTTAACGTGTAGGTCTGGTCCATATGAGTGCTGCAGTGCCTGCTTTGCGTTCTCAGGTGTTAGTTGAACATGGAAGAGATACATGAAAAAATGTGGAATAAAAACGTGAAATAAAAAAAAAATGTTTGAAGGAAAAAATATATATACACACAGGTCGTGCTGGGAATCCCCTCCTCATAAATCTACCATACTGTAGTTTATAAAAATATATAAGTTGTTTAGGCGCTTAGTATTATTAAATATCTTACAGCACTATATAAGTGGGTCTACTGAAGCCATAGATAGGAAGCCTAAAACTTAGGTCATTAGTACATATATAATAAAATAGTTAAAGATAATAATAATAATAATAATAATAATAATAATAATAATGAAAATATAGATACCGAGGCTGGAGACTCTATTAAGATGTCTGTGCCGATAAAAATGACCATAAAAGTAATGGTGGAATTGTGGATTGGTGCCCCCTCTTAGGTATTGGCTCTAAAATGAATCATAGTGGAGCGACAGTGTCCACCATTGCTTGGTGTCTATATAAACATTATGTGCAAGTACTGTGGAGAAACATAAAGATGAATATTGAATGGTATGGAGAATACACAAAGGTAAGTGTAAAAAATGGAGAAAATGGGAAATGAAAGATGTATGTTGACAATGCTCGTATGGGGATGCAGAGCATGGTATCCAGTCTCTAGGTCGACCACACTTAGGTCGGCAATGTCTAGGTCGACATGGTTTCTAGGTCGACATGACAGAAGGTCAACATGAGTTTTTCACATTATTTTTTAATTTTTTTAAACTTTTTCATGCTTTACAATCCACGTGGACTACAGTTGGGAATGGTAACCTGCCCAAAGGTGCACTAATTGGGGTTCCCGGTCACTCTACGGCAGGGGTGGGGAATCTCAGGCCCGAGGGCCGTATAAGGCCCGCAAAGCCACCTGATCCGGCCCGGCCAGGCTCACCTAGCCGGGTGCCCACTGAGATTTCGTTACTAGCGGGCGCCCGGCTTCTTACCCTCAGCAGCAGCCGCAGGCAGGAGCTCACTCCTGAGCTCCGGCTTCCGGCTCTGGCAGTGTGCGTGTGCTGCTGTGCGGTGTTATGGGAGAGATGTCATGACTTCTCTCCCATAGTTCTGAGGAGCGAGTGGCCAGGCAGAGAGCAACGGTCCGGAAGCAGGAGCGGGGCTGGTGAGTATTGTGGTTTTTTTTCCTCTTTTAATGTGTGTGTAAGCATCGCTACTAGGGGGCATATCTAATGGGGCATAACAACTGACTGGTGGCATATCTAATGGGGCATAACAAGTGACTAGGGGCATATTTAATGGGGCATAACAAGTGACTGGGGGCATAACTACTGACTGGGGGCATATCTACTGGGAGCATATCTACTGGGGGCAGGCTCATTTTTACGTTGATAATTTTTGTATGGCCCCCGAAGGATTTTATAAATATCCAAATGGCCCTTGGAAGAAAAAAGGTTCCCCACCCCTGCTCTACGGGGAAAACAACACAATTTTTTTTTACAAAACTCTTGTCGACCTTTTGTCATGTCGACCTTGTGCATGTCAACCTAGATAGAGACCATGTCGACCTAGAAACCATGAAGATCCTACTTACTGTTGACTAATAGTGGTCGACCTAAGTGTGGTCGACCCTATGATCCACACCCGCAGAGCTTGTCTAGGTGGTGTAGATAGCCAAAAGTAAGTGGTGAAAGGAGAAACTGTTTTCTTTTATTAAGCGACGATCAAGTATATTAACTTTAACATGAATGTCATTTTTGAATAGCAGTGCATTGGGATAGAAGTGTGAGTGTGGATGAATGGTCACTGATGATCATTGATCAGTCCCTATTTTGGGTGATGGACTGAGAGAACAAGGGAGTGATAATTACAATATTGTATGCTGTGTAAAAGAGTGTGATAATTGGTGTGGTAAGATAAAAGAGATAGAAGCTGATCAAGTGAAAAGTATGTGAAGTCAATATCAGGCTAAATGCCTGACTGAAAAAGGGTTTGTGAGGGGAATCGATCCCATCTGTGGTGAATACCCAGAAAAGCAAAAGGACTGGGGTTAGAAAATCAATCTGTACTTGTGAAAAAGTTTAATAAACTGTGCACTAAAAATAAGTCATGTGCAAAAAGTAGGATTGGGGTAAGAAGTGAGTACAGCTGCTTGTCAAGTGGCGGTGTTTCGCTCGCCACACTTTTCTATTACAAATAGATTGTGACATGGACCTAGAGGGTTATGGGAAAGGTCCTCTCCACGAAGAGGAAACTAGATGCTACCCCTCTGGAAAAGGTTTACGGGACCTCTCCCTCTCAGTGCATGATACGGCAATTTGAATATGTGGGCTGGAGCTGGGGGCATCTCCCGGGATCCGGTCTGAAGATCGACAGTGTCTAGGTCGACAATGTTTAGGTCGACCATTATAGGTCGACAGTCACTAGGTCGTCATGGATGGAAGGTCGACAGGGTTTCTAGGTCGATATGTGCTAGGTCGACAGGTCTAAAGGTCGACATGAGTTTTTCACTTTTTTTTTTTTTTCATACTTAACGATCCACGTGGACTACGATTGGAACGGTAAAGTGTGCCGAGCGAAGCGTAGGCACCATGCCCGAAGCATGGCGAGCGAAGCGAGCCATGCGAGGGGACGCGGTGCACTAATTTGGGATCCCGGTCACTTTACGAAGAAAACGACACCAAAAAAAAAAAATCCTCATGTCGACCTTTAGACCTGTCGACCTAGCACATGTCGACCTAGAAACCCTGTCGACCTTCCACCCATGTCGACCTAGTGACTGTCGACCTATAGTGGTCGACCTAAACATTTTCGACCTAGATACTGTCGATAAAACGAACCACACCCCATCTCCCACCTGTCGTGTCACATTGGGAGGTGTACGTATGAGTAGTAAACATAAAGGGGGAGATGCAATTGTTTGAAAAGTCAGTTGGGTGTCTGTTTTTTCCTATCTCATAGACAGGAAAAAACAGACACCCAAATGACTTTTCAAACATTTGAATTCCCCCCAAAGCATCCTCCTCCTAAGCGTCTTGGAGGAGGATGCAAGCGCTAATTCCATTCATGGAGCCACATCCTCCTGTGACGTCATAAAAGGAGGCTCAATTGGTATTTGTAGACTGCGGACCACGATTGTTAACGTGTAGGTCTGGTCCATATGAGTGCTGCAGTGCCTGCTTTGCGTTCTCAGGTGTTAGTTGAACATGGAAGAGATACATGAAAAAATGTGGAATAAAAACGTGAAATAAAAAAAAAATGTTTGAAGGAAAAAATATATATACACACAGGTCGTGCTGGGAATCCCCTCCTCATAAATCTACCATACTGTAGTTTATAAAAATATATAAGTTGTTTAGGCGCTTAGTATTATTAAATATCTTACAGCACTATATAAGTGGGTCTACTGAAGCCATAGATAGGAAGCCTAAAACTTAGGTCATTAGTACATATATAATAAAATAGTTAAAGATAATAATAATAATAATAATAATAATAATAATAATAATGAAAATATAGATACCGAGGCTGGAGACTCTATTAAGATGTCTGTGCCGATAAAAATGACCATAAAAGTAATGGTGGAATTGTGGATTGGTGCCCCCTCTTAGGTATTGGCTCTAAAATGAATCATAGTGGAGCGACAGTGTCCACCATTGCTTGGTGTCTATATAAACATTATGTGCAAGTACTGTGGAGAAACATAAAGATGAATATTGAATGGTATGGAGAATACACAAAGGTAAGTGTAAAAAATGGAGAAAATGGGAAATGAAAGATGTATGTTGACAATGCTCGTATGGGGATGCAGAGCATGGTATCCAGTCTCTAGGTCGACCACACTTAGGTCGGCAATGTCTAGGTCGACATGGTTTCTAGGTCGACATGACAGAAGGTCAACATGAGTTTTTCACATTATTTTTTAATTTTTTTAAACTTTTTCATGCTTTACAATCCACGTGGACTACAGTTGGGAATGGTAACCTGCCCAAAGGTGCACTAATTGGGGTTCCCGGTCACTCTACGGCAGGGGTGGGGAATCTCAGGCCCGAGGGCCGTATAAGGCCCGCAAAGCCACCTGATCCGGCCCGGCCAGGCTCACCTAGCCGGGTGCCCACTGAGATTTCGTTACTAGCGGGCGCCCGGCTTCTTACCCTCAGCAGCAGCCGCAGGCAGGAGCTCACTCCTGAGCTCCGGCTTCCGGCTCTGGCAGTGTGCGTGTGCTGCTGTGCGGTGTTATGGGAGAGATGTCATGACTTCTCTCCCATAGTTCTGAGGAGCGAGTGGCCAGGCAGAGAGCAACGGTCCGGAAGCAGGAGCGGGGCTGGTGAGTATTGTGGTTTTTTTTCCTCTTTTAATGTGTGTGTAAGCATCGCTACTAGGGGGCATATCTAATGGGGCATAACAACTGACTGGTGGCATATCTAATGGGGCATAACAAGTGACTAGGGGCATATTTAATGGGGCATAACAAGTGACTGGGGGCATAACTACTGACTGGGGGCATATCTACTGGGAGCATATCTACTGGGGGCAGGCTCATTTTTACGTTGATAATTTTTGTATGGCCCCCGAAGGATTTTATAAATATCCAAATGGCCCTTGGAAGAAAAAAGGTTCCCCACCCCTGCTCTACGGGGAAAACAACACAATTTTTTTTTACAAAACTCTTGTCGACCTTTTGTCATGTCGACCTTGTGCATGTCAACCTAGATAGAGACCATGTCGACCTAGAAACCATGAAGATCCTACTTACTGTTGACTAATAGTGGTCGACCTAAGTGTGGTCGACCCTATGATCCACACCCGCAGAGCTTGTCTAGGTGGTGTAGATAGCCAAAAGTAAGTGGTGAAAGGAGAAACTGTTTTCTTTTATTAAGCGACGATCAAGTATATTAACTTTAACATGAATGTCATTTTTGAATAGCAGTGCATTGGGATAGAAGTGTGAGTGTGGATGAATGGTCACTGATGATCATTGATCAGTCCCTATTTTGGGTGATGGACTGAGAGAACAAGGGAGTGATAATTACAATATTGTATGCTGTGTAAAAGAGTGTGATAATTGGTGTGGTAAGATAAAAGAGATAGAAGCTGATCAAGTGAAAAGTATGTGAAGTCAATATCAGGCTAAATGCCTGACTGAAAAAGGGTTTGTGAGGGGAATCGATCCCATCTGTGGTGAATACCCAGAAAAGCAAAAGGACTGGGGTTAGAAAATCAATCTGTACTTGTGAAAAAGTTTAATAAACTGTGCACTAAAAATAAGTCATGTGCAAAAAGTAGGATTGGGGTAAGAAGTGAGTACAGCTGCTTGTCAAGTGGCGGTGTTTCTATTTATCAAAGTATAAATTTTACGAAATAAATAGTAAAAGGTTTTGGACATAGATTTACAGTGTATATTATAGGAATACACTGTATTTGATGAATTCATTAAGGCCTTGTGGTTTTAGTGCTCCAAGGTGGAAAGTCCACCTACTCTCTGTCAAAGTCAAATTGCATATTTCGATATTTAGAATACACTATGGCATTTACTAATGGATGCGTCTATGATACGGTAGAAGACGCATTTGTTAATAAATATCATACTGTAACACAATAGCAAATATTTCTTACATACACTCAAATGTGTTACATCCAGAAATACAAATCAAATAGTGTCCTAAACAAATCAGATTGTTTTGTCCAAACAACCATTGTGTCCATGGAAGATAGACCTTTGACTGATTGAATGTGTAAATACCATTGTTTGACTCAATTAGCATGAACAATTGAGGCTTGGTGATGATCCCATTGATCCCGTGCTGTCATTGTCTCTACCAAACAAGAAGCCAGATACCATACAATAGCTAAAGATATGCAGATTCCTGAATGTGTGCTTAACACACTTTCATGCACATATCAGAATCCTCTGTGTTTCTTGTTAATCTAAGCCAGACGACCATGAAGTGATATTCAATGTAAACCAGACATTGATATTTGAATTAATAGTGATATGTTTTATGTTTTATGTATTCTGGCTTTATGGCTTACACTGTGCTGACCTGTCCTCTACACAATGAGTTACACATAGCCTTTACACAGCTGGTCAACTGTATATATATATATATATATATATATATATATATATATAAAGGTATGGTTTCATTAGATATCCAAGATGAACAAACAAATGATTTTCCTTTTTGCGCAAAAAATAAACAGTGGTGCAGCTATGAGAAAAGGGATTCTTCACAGTAATCCCAATGGCATATACAAAATACAAAGATGTTTTCTCAAGTAAGCGCAAACACATACATATCCTGATAGTCTTTTGTTGTCCTTCTTCAATACTGGCAAAAGATGGTAACAGGACTTTAGCTTCGGATGTATGGTGAGATTTCCAGAAAATACCACTTCTTTAAATTGCCACAGCCATTAGTGGTGTATCTCAAATAAAAGGAAAGTTCATAGTGCAATATTGTCTTAAGATAAAATCAGGTATTTATTCACACTAAAAACTCACAATTAATAAAACAAATAACAGCATATAACCATCAAAATGGTGGATAGTTCTTTAGCCTGGGGTCACACACGACCTCTAAATGGAACAGATCCGGACTATTCCACAGAAAGGCACCGTTTGTAGCTCACCCGACCAATCCACCGTATCAGCTCACACAGCCCAAAGCTTTTCGGACATCCAGGTCCTTCATCAGAGGCATAGTGAGCAGTTTAACAAAGTAGGTATAAATAACCAATGTAATTAACATTATGAGGAACTGGTGTATTCAAAATTAACGTTCATCCGTGATTTTGCCGTGACCGGAAGTGCGTCGCTCGTTCCCCCGGAAGCGGAAGTGACGTTTCTGCGTGTCATCATCCGAAAACAGGAAGTTCCGTTTTTTTGCGTGTCATCATGCGTTTCACAACCTCCGTTCACGGAAGTGAGTCTTCACAACAGTTCATTCCATTACGAAAATGTCCAATAACATCAAATTTCATCCAATATGATATAGAACATAAAAAGATATGAGGAAAGGTTAAAATATATAAATAGAAACTGACATTATAAAAACCATTTTAACTCAAACTCTGAATTCAGCCCTTTAGGAATTAACGTTTTCAATTTAAAAATCCATTGCATTTCTGCTTTGGCTAGCCTGATATCAATATCCTTACTTCTCCATGTAGGGCTAATAACTTGAATCCCCCAGAAGGATTTCAAGAATTTTGGATTACAATTGTGACAATTTTTAAAATGTGAAGAAACAGAGTGAGTGACAAGTCCTTTTTTTATATTATAGACATGCTCAGCTAGTCTTATTTTAAGATTTCTCGTGGTTTTACCAATATACGTAAAACCACATTCACATTGTAACGCGTAGATAACATTTTTCGTGTTACACGTGATAAAATCCCGAATTTGATAAGAAATTTTATTCACTACAAATTCTTTAATTTTACTAGCACCTTTCGTAGTACGGCACATTAAACATAATCCACATCTGTGGAAACCATGACTACGAGTGCTAGACCTATTTGATATATTCAAAGCGCTGTGAACCAATTTATCTTTAATGTTAGCTGATCTCCGATAAATAAAAGACGATTTATTAGGGATTTTGGACCCAATAATTGGGTCCTCCTTTAGTAGATCCCAATGTTTTCTAAAAACAGATTCTATTTCTTTATGTTGGGAATTAAAACCACATATAAAGGACCACTCATGTTTATTTGTAACATTCACATTAAGTTTTGGTGTTAAAAGAGAACTACGTTGAAGCTTAGTAACTTTATCTTGCACTTCTATAATCCTATCCTTGTTATACCCTTTATCTATAAAACGCTGACTCATTTCATTTGGTCATTACATATTTGAGTTTCTGTACAATTACGCTTAACACGTAGAAACTGACTAAAAGGTATACTGTCCAGCCAATTACTATGATGTTGGCTGGACTTGTCTATGTAGCTATTAGAGTCAGTAGGCTTCCTGAATACCTTTGTATGTAATTTACCATCTTTGATGTATAAAACTAAATCTAAAAATGATATCTCACATTGACTGATAGAAAAGGTTAATTTAATATTAAATTCATTAGAGTTTAATTCATTACAAAAGGTTAATAGGTCATCTTCTGTACCTTTCCAAATAAATAAAACGTCATCAATAAAACGTTTCCAGGACACCAGGCCCGCCCCAAGATTTCCATCTTTCCAGATGGTGAGATCCTCCCAGTAAGCCATGTATAAATTGGCATAACTGGGGGCGAACCTGGTGCCCATGGCGGTGCCAATCTGTTGGATGTAATAAACCCCATCAAAATAAAAATAATTATTCATCAAAATGAATTTAATTGCTTTAATAATACAAATTTTAATACTATTGGAAAGTTCAGATTTTTCTAAAAAGTATTCCACAGCTAAAATTCCTTTATCAATGTTAATAATAGTGTATAGGGTTGATACATCACAACTTGCCAAAAAATATTTATCATCCCATTCTATCTGGTCTACAATTTGAAGAACATCTGTGGTATCCTTTAAAAAAGCCTTTGTAGTTTTCACTAATGGTTGTAAATAAAAGTCAACAACCGTGGACAAATTTGAAGTGATGCTGTTAGTTCCAGCTATAATAGGTCTCCCGGGAGGGTGGAGGGGGTCCTTATGGATTTTAGGGAGCACATATATAGTGGGAACAGATGGATATTTTATATTAATAAATTCATGTTCAGATTTCGTTATCGCACCATTATTTAATGCTTCATCAGTAAGAGTTTTTAATTCATCAATAACTCTATTAGTGGGGTCATTTCTCACTTTCTTATAAGTCCCATTATCATTGAGTTGCTTCATTATTTCACCTATATATAGCTCTTTATCCATAGGGACCACCCCTCCACCCTTATCTGCGGGTTTAATAATCAGATGTTCATCTTCTCGTAGAGACTTTAAAGCCAACCATTCATTTCGAGTTAGATTACATTTCTTCCTTCTTTTATTTAAAATTAATTCTACATCCTTATTAACCATTTTATTAAAACATTCTATATAATTTCCTTTTAAATAAGTGGGATAAAAAGTTGATTGTGGGCGAAACTTGGAGATCACTTCTTCCACTGGTTCAATATTTCCTTCCTCATTAGTTTTGGAAACAAAAATTTTTTTAACAGTGAGTTTTCTAATATATTTATCTAAATCTACAAAGAACTCAAATGGGTCAATTTGTCTAGTGGGTGCAAATTTCAACCCCCGCTTTAATACTCTCTCTTCATCCAGAGTTAGTAAATGCTTACTCAAATTAAATATTTTAATATTATCCTTTTCTCTAACGTCCTAGTGGATGCTGGGAACTCCGTAAGGACCATGGGGAATAGCGGGCTCCGAAGGAGGCTGGGCACTCTAGAAAGATCTTAGACTACCTGGTGTGCACTAGTTCCTCCCACTATGACCCTCCTCCAAGCCTCAGTTAGATTTCGTGCCCGGCCGAGGTTGGATGCACACTAGGGGCTCTCCTGAGCTCTTAGAAAGTTATAGACTTAGAATTTGTTATTTTCAGTGAGACCTGCTGGCAACAGGCTCACTGCAGCGAGGGACTAAGGGGAGAAGAAGCGAACTCACCTGCTTGCAGCCGGATTGGGCTTCTTAGGCTACTGGACACCATTAGCTCCAGAGGGATCGACCGCAGGCCCAGCCTTGATGTTCGGTCCCGGAGCCGCGCCGCCGTCCCCCTTACAGAGCCAGAAGCAAGAAGATGGTCCGGAAAATCGGCGGCATGAAGACTCAGTCTTCACCAAGGTAGCGCACAGCACTGCAGCTGTGCGCCATTGCTCCTCTCACACACTTCATACTTCGGTCACTGAGGGTGCAGGGCGCTGGGGGGGGGGCGCCCTGAGGCAGCAATAAAAACACCTTGGCTGGCAAAAATACCTCAATATATAGCCCCAGGGGCTATATATGAGGTAAATACCCCTGCCAGAAGTCCATAAAAAACGGGAGAATAGGCCGCGAAAAAGGGGCGGAGCCTATCTCCTCAGCACACTGGCGCCATTTTTCCCTCACAGCTCCGTTGGAGGGAAGGTCCCTGGCTCTCCCCTGCAGTCTACAAGGGTTAAAAAAAAGAGAGGGGGGCACTAAATTTAGGCGCAGTATACATTATATATATATATAAAGCTATAGGGGACATAACTCAGTTAGTCCCTGCAGTATATAGCGCTCTGGTGTGTGCTGGCATACTCTCACTCTGTCCCCCCAAAGGGCTTTTGTGGGTCCTGTCCTCGTTTAGAGCATTCCCTGTGTGTCTGCGGTGTGTCGGTACGGCTGTGTCGACATGTTGAATGAGGAGGCTTATATGGTGACGGAACAGAGGCCGATATATGTGATGTCGCCCCCTGTGGGGCCGACACCAGAGTGGATGGATAGGTAAAAGGTATTAACCGACAGTGTCAACTCCTTACATAAAAGGGTGGATGACGTAACAGCTGTGGGACAGCCGGCTTCTCAGCCCGCGCCTGCCCAGGCGTCTCAAAGGCCATCAGGGGCTCAAACACGCCCGCTCTCTCAGATGACAGACACAGATGTCGACATGGAGTTTGACTCCAGTGTCGACAAGGTTGAGACATATACAAAATCCACTAGGAACAGCCGTGACTTGGTCCCGGCAATAAAAAATGTGTTATATATTTTTGACATTAACCCAAGCACCTCTGAAAATGGGTTTTTAGGTTTGGGGAGAAAAAACAGGCAGTGTTTTGTTCCCCCATCAGATGAATAAATGAAGTGTGTGAAAAGCGTGGGTTCCCCCGTTAAGAAACTGGTAATTTATAAAAAGTTACTGATGGCGTACCCTTTCCCGCCAGGAGGATAAATTACGCTGGGAGGTATCCCCTAGGGTGGATAAGGCGCTCACACGGTTGTCAAAAAAAGGGTGGCACTGCCGTTTTAGGAACGGCCACTTTGAAGGTACCTGTTGATAAAAAGCAGGAGGCTATCCTGAAGTCTGTATTTACACACTCAGGTACTAGACTGAAAACTGCAGATTGTGCTGCTGCAGCGTGGTCGGTGACCCTGTTAAGCATACTAGTTTGCTAATATGAGAACATATTAAAGACGTCGTCTTATATATGAGGGATGCACAGAGGGATATTTTGCCGGCTGGCATCCAAAATGAATGTAATGTCCATTCTGTCAGGAGGGTATTAGACACCTGTCACTGGACAGGTGATGCTGACTTAAAAAGCGCATACAGATTCTGCCTTATAAGGGTGAGGAATTATTTGGGGGTGGTCTCTGGGACCTCATATCCACAGCAATGTGCTGGGAAGAAATATTTTTACCTCAGGTTTCCTCACAGAAAAAGGTACAGTCCTGTCGGCTTCAGAAAAGCAAGCGGGTCAAATGGCGCTTCCTTTCTGTACAGAGACAAGGGAAGAGGGAAAAAGCTGCACCAGCAGCCTGTTCCCAGAATCAAAATTCTTCCCCCGCTTCCTGTGAGTCCACAGCATGACGCGGGTGCTCCACAGGTGTAGCCAGGTATGGTGGGGGGCCGTCTCAAAAAATTTCAGCAATTAGTGGGCTCGCTCACAGGTGATCCCTGTTTCTTTCAAGTAGTATTTCAGGGGTATAAGCTGGAATTAGAGATGTCTCCCCCCAGCCGTTTCCTTAAATATGCCTTGCTGACAACTCCCTCAGGCAGGGAGGCTGTGCTAGAGGCAATTAATAGGCGGTATTCCCAGCAGGTAATACTCAAGGTGCCCCTACTTCAACAAGGACGGGGTTACTATTCCACACGGTTTGGGGTACCGAAACCGCATAGTTCGGTGTGACCCTTCTTATATTTAAAATCCTTGAACACATACATAAAAAAATTCAAGTTCAAGATGGAATCGCTCAGGGCGGTTATTGCAAGCCTGGACGAGGGGGATTACATGGTATCCCGGGGCATCAAGGATGCTTACCTGCATGTCCCCATTTACTATCCTCGCCAGGAGTACCTCAGATTTGTGGTACAGGATTACCATTACCAAATCCAGACACTGCCGTTTAGACTGTACATGACACCGAGGGTGTTTTTATCAAGGTAATGGCCGAAATGATGATACTCCTTCGAAAAAAGGGAGTTTTAATTATCCCGCACTTGGACAATCTCTTTATAAGGGCGAGGTCCAAGGAGCAGTTGGTAGTAGGGGTAGCACTATTTTGGAAAGTGCTACAACAGCACGGTTGGATTCTAAACAGTCCAAAGTCACAGCTGGTTCCTATGACACGTCTACTGTTCCTGGGGATGGTTCTGGACATAAACCAGAAATAGTTTTCTCCGGGAGGAGAAAGCCAAGGAGTTGTCATCTCGAGTCAGAGACCTCCTGAAGCCATAACAGGTAGCGGTGCATCATGGCACGCGAGTCCTGGGAAAAATGGTAGCTTCCAACGAAGCAATCTCATTAGGCAGGTTCCATACAAGAACTTTTCAGAGGGACCTGTTGGACAAGTGGTCCGGACCGCATCTTCCGATGCATAGGCTGATAACCCTGTCTCCAAGGACCAGGGTATCTCTACTGTGGTGGCTGCAGAGTGCCCATCTTCAAGAGGGCCGCAGGTTCGGCATACAGGACTAGGTCCTAGTGACCATGAATGCCAGCCTTTGAGGCTGGGGGGGCAGTCACACAGGGAAGAAACTTCCAGGGACTTTGGTCAAGTCAGGTGGATTTCCCTACACATAAACATTCTGGACCTGAGGGCCATTTACAATGCCCTGAGGCCGGCAAGGCCTCTGCTTCAAAACCAGCCGGTACTGATCCAATCAGACAACATCACGGCAGTCGCCCATGTAAACCAACAGGGCGGCACAAGAAGCAGGATGGCGATGGCAGAAGCCACAAGGATTCTCCGATAGGCGGAAAATCATGTGTTAGCACTGTCAGCAGTGTTCATTCCCGGAGTGGACAACTGGGAAGCAGATCTTCTCAACAGACACGACCTCCACCCGGGAGAGTGGGGACTTCCTCCAGAAGTCTTCCAAAGGATTGTACACCATTGGGAAAGGCCACAGGTGGACATGATGGCGTCCCGCCTCAACAAAAGCTATAAAAGATATTGCGCCAGGTCAAGGGACCCTCAGGCGATAGCTGTGGACGCTCTGGTAACACCGTGGGTGTACCAGTCGGTTTATGTGTTCTCCCCTCTGCCTCTCATACCAAAGGTACTGAGAATAATAAGAAGGCGAGGAGTAAGAACGATACTCGTGGTTCCGTGCTGGCCAAGAAGAGATTGGTACCCAGAACTTCAAGAAATTATATCAGAGGACCCATGGCCTCTGCCACTCAGACAGGACCTGCGGCAGCAGGGGCCCTGTCTGTTCCAAGACTTACTGCGGCTGCGTTGGACGGCATAGCGGTTGAACGCCGGATCCTGAAGGAAAAGGGCATTCCGGAGGAAGTCATTCCTACGCTTACTAAAGCCAGGAAAGAGGTTACAGCAAATCATTATCACCGCATATGGCGGAAATATGTTGCATGGTGTGAGGCCGAAAGGGCCCCAACAGAGGAATTTCAACTAGGTCGATTTCTGCATTTCCTGCAAGCAGGAGTGACTATGGGCCTTAAATTAGGTTCCATTAAGGTACAGATCTCGGCTCTGTCGATTTTCTTTCAAAAAGAACTAGCTTCAGTACATGAAGTTCAGACATGTATAAAAGGAGTGCTGCATATTCAGCCCCCGTTTGTGCCTCCTGTGGCACCTTGGGACCACTAAAGACCGTGGATCTGTAATATCTCACTTGGAAAGTGGTCATGTTATTGGCCTTGTTTTCGGCCAGGCGAGTATCAGAATTGGCGGCTTTATCATGTAAAAGCCCTTATCTGATTTTCCATATGGATAGGGCAGAATTGAGGACTCGTCCCCAGTTTCTCCCTAAGGTGGTGTCAGCGTTTCACCTGAACCAGCCTATTGTGGTGCCTGCGGCTACTAGGGACTTGGAGGACTCCAAGTTGTTAGACGTGGTCAGGGCCCTGAAAATATATGTTTCCAGAACGGCTGGAGTCAGAAAATCTGACTCGCTGTTTATCATATATGCACCCAACAAGCTGGGTGCTCCTGCTTCTGTGCAGACTATTGCTCGTTGGATTTGTAGTACAATTCAGCTTGCACATTCTGTGGCAGGCCTGCCACAGCCAAAATCTGTCAATGCCCATTCCACAAGGAAGGTGGGCTCATCTTGGGCGGCTGCCCGAGGGTCTCGGCTTCACAACTTGCCGAGCTGCTACTTGGTCAGGGGCAAACACGTTTGCAAAATTCTATAAATTTGATACCCTGGCTAAGGAGGACCTGGAGTTCTCTCATTCGGTGTTGCAGAGTCATCCGCACTCTCCCGCCCGTTTGGGAGCTTTGGTATAATCCCCATGGTCCTTACGGAGTTCCCAGCATCCACTAGGACGTTAGAGAAAATAAGAATTTACTCACCGGTAATTCTATTTCTCGTAGTCCGTAGTGGATGCTGGGCGCCCATCCCAAGTGCGGTTTATCTGCAATACTTGTACATAGTTATTGTTAACTAAATCGGGTTGTTGTTGAGCCATCTGTTGAGAGGCTCTATTGTTTCATACTGTTAACTGTGTTTCATATCACGAGTTGTACGGTGTGATTGGTGTGGCTGGTATGAGTCTTACCCGGGATTCAAAATCCTTCCTTATTGTGTACGCTCGTCCGGGCACAGTACCTAACTGAGGCTTGGAGGAGGGTCATAGTGGGAGGAGCTAGTGCACACCAGGTAGTCTAAGATCTTTCTAGAGTGCCCAGCCTCCTTCGGAGCCCGCTATTCCCCATGGTCCTTACGGAGTTCCCAGCATCCACTACGGACTACGAGAAATAGAATTACCGGTGAGTAAATTCTTATTTTCTCTACTTGATGGTGGGACACTGGGTATCTCTTTCTGTTTAGAGAAAGAGGTTTTTTTTCCCCCCCTGCATCCCCTACGAATAGATTTGGGTTTGGTTGATAAATTTAATATCTTCTTCTCGTTCCCCGATCCCAATCTAAAAAAGGACGAGAATCACGTTCACTTGTATGCAAGACATCATATCTATTTTTATCAGCATAAGGAGATTGATATACAATATCCTCTCTAAATTGCCTCATGTTTTGTCTCCAATTATCGTTCCTCATATCAAAACGCCTATTTTGAAAATTTCTTTGATTATTACTGTAATTCGGCCTTCTCCTCTTTTCAACTTTTGTCCATTCTCTCTCTCTATTAATATTCCCTGATCTTTCATTCTGAGAGCGATCCCTGTACCAATTGGCTGAAAAATTCCTGGTTCCCCCTTGTGTACCATTAACTTTACTACCTGACTCCTCATATTGATCCTCTAAAATACCTTTATCCCTAAAATATTTACGCTGTTTTCTATCTTTCAACTCCCTAGTTTCTTTGTTTAATTTTCTTACAATTTCTGTTTCGGCTTCCTTAAAATCCTCTAAATTTTTTACATTCTCAACCAATGTCTGGAGCTTATTAATTTCCACATTTAGTGTCTGTAAGTTTTTATTCCTTTCCTTAATAATTAGTTCCATAAGACTACAAGAACATTGTGTTAAAATAGCATTCCAATCCTTCATAAATTTCTCATCACCCAGGTTAAAAGATGGAGTTTTTTGAATTTTTAACCCCTTGGGGATCATTTTCTCTGATTCATATTTTTCTAGAGTAATGATCTCCCACCACACTCTGTTCTCTTTAAGTACTGCATTTTCTAATTTATGAAGGATGGACGATAGATCTTCATCACCAACCATATCATCATTTTTATTTTTAAAAATATCACTAAGGAGTTCTCTCCTGCTGTCTCTATATGCAAACATCTTTTTTTGCTGCACAGGAAAATAACGTGAAGAAAACAAGATGAACAAACAAATGATTTTCCTTTTTGCGCAAAAAATAAACAGTGGTGCAGCTATGAGAAAAGGGATTCTTCACAGTAATCCCAATGGCATATACAAAATACAAAGATGTTTTCTCAAGTAAGCGCAAACACATACATATCCTGATAGTCTTTTGTTGTCCTTCTTCAATACTGGCAAAAGATGGTAACAGGACTTTAGCTTCGGATGTATGGTGAGATTTCCAGAAAATACCACTTCTTTAAATTGCCACAGCCATTAGTGGTGTATCTCAAATAAAAGGAAAGTTCATAGTGCAATATTGTCTTAAGATAAAATCAGGTATTTATTCACACTAAAAACTCACAATTAATAAAACAAATAACAGCATATAACCATCAAAATGGTGGATAGTTCTTTAGCCTGGGGTCACACACGACCTCTAAATGGAACAGATCCGGACTATTCCACAGAAAGGCACCGTTTGTAGCTCACCCGACCAATCCACCGTATCAGCTCACACAGCCCAAAGCTTTTCGGACATCCAGGTCCTTCATCAGAGGCATAGTGAGCAGTTTAACAAAGTAGGTATAAATAACCAATGTAATTAACATTATGAGGAACAGGTGTATTCAAAATTAACGTTCATCCGTGATTTTGCCGTGACCGGAAGTGCGTCGCTCGTTCCCCCGGAAGCGGAAGTGACGTTTCTGCGTGTCATCATCCGAAAACAGGAAGTTCCGGTTTTTTGCGTGTCATCATGCGTTTCACAACCTCCGTTCACGGAAGTGAGTCTTCACAACAGTTCATTCCATTACGAAAATGTCCAATAACATCAAATTTCATCCAATATGATATAGAACATAAAAAGATATGAGGAAAGGTTAAAATATATAAATAGAAACTGACATTATAAAAACCATTTCAACTCAAACTCTGAATTCAGCCCTTTAGGAATTAACGTTTTCAATTTAAAAATCCATTGCATTTCTGCTTTGGCTAGCCGGATATCAATATCCTTACTTCTCCATGTAGGGCTAATAACTTGAATCCCCCAGAAGGATTTCAAGAATTTTGGATTACAATTGTGACAATTTTTAAAATGTGAAGAAACAGAGTGAGTGACAAGTCCTTTTTTTATATTATAGACATGCTCAGCTAGTCTTATTTTAAGATTTCTCGTGGTTTTACCAATATACGTAAAACCACATTCACATTGTAACGCGTAGATAACATTTTTCGTGTTACACGTGATAAAATCCCGAATTTGATAAGAAATTTTATTCACTACAAATTCTTTAATTTTACTAGCACCTTTCGTAGTACGGCACATTAAACATAATCCACATCTGTGGAAACCATGACTACGAGTGCTAGACCTATTTGATATATTCAAAGCGCTGTGAACCAATTTATCTTTAATGTTAGCTGATCTCCGATAAATAAAAGACGGTTTATTAGGGATTTTGGACCCAATAATTGGGTCCTCCTTTAGTAGATCCCAATGTTTTCTAAAAACAGATTCTATTTCTTTATGTTGGGAATTAAAACCACATATAAAGGACCACTCATGTTTATTTGTAACATTCACATTAAGTTTTGGTGTTAAAAGAGAACTACGTTGAAGCTTAGTAACTTTATCTTGCACTTCTATAATCCTATCCTTGTTATACCCTTTATCTATAAAACGCTGACTCATTTCCTTCATTTGGTCATTACATATTTGAGTTTCTGTACAATTACGCTTAACACGTAGAAACTGACTAAAAGGTATACTGTCCAGCCAATTACTATGATGTTGGCTGGACTTGTCTATGTAGCTATTAGAGTCAGTAGGCTTCCTGAATACCTTTGTATGTAATTTACCATCTTTGATGTATAAAACTAAATCTAAAAATGATATCTCACATTGACTGATAGAAAAGGTTAATTTAATATTAAATTCATTAGAGTTTAATTCATTACAAAAGGTTAATAGGTCATCTTCTGTACCTTTCCAAATAAATAAAACGTCATCAATAAAACGTTTCCAGGACACCAGGCCTGCCCCAAGATTTCCATCTTTCCAGATGGTGAGATCCTCCCAGTAAGCCATGTATAAATTGGCATAACTGGGGGCGAATCTGGTGCCCATGGTGGTGCCAATCTGTTGGATGTAATAAACCCCATCAAAATAAAAATAATTATTCATCAAAATGAATTTAATTGCTTTAATAATACAAATTTTAATACTATTGGAAAGTTCAGATTTTTCTAAAAAGTATTCCACAGCTAAAATTCCTTTATCAATGTTAATAATAGTGTATAGGGTTGATACATCACAACTTGCCAAAAAATATTTATCATCCCATTCTACCTGGTCTACAATTTGAAGAACATCTGTGGTATCCTTTAAAAAAGCCTTTGTAGTTTTCACTAATGGTTGTAAATAAAAGTCAACAACCGCGGACAAATTTGAAGTGATGCTGTTAGTTCCAGCTATAATAGGTCTCCCGGGAGGGTGGAGGGGGTCCTTATGGATTTTAGGGAGCACATATATAGTGGGAACAGATGGATATTTTATATTAATAAATTCATGTTCAGATTTCGTTATCGCACCATTATTTAATGCTTCATCAGTAAGAGTTTTTAATTCATCAATAACTATTAGTGGGGTCATTTCTCACTTTCTTATAAGTCCCATTATCATTGAGTTGCTTCATTATTTCACCTATATATTGCTCTTTATCCATAAGGACCACCCCTCCACCCTTATCTGCGGGTTTAATAATCAGATGTTCATCTTCTCGTAGAGACTTTAAAGCCAACCATTCATTTCGAGTTAGATTACATTTCTTCCTTCTTTTATTTAAAATTAATTCTACATCCTTATTAACCATTTTATTAAAACATTCTATATAATTTCCTTTTAAATAAGTGGGATAAAAAGTTGATTTTGGGCGAAACTTGGAGATCACTTCTTCCACTGGTTCAATATTTCCTTCCTCATTATTTTTGGAAACAAAAATTTTTTTAACAGTGAGTTTTCTAATATATTTATTTAAATCTACAAAGAACTCAAATGGGTCAATTTGTCTAGTGGGTGCAAATTTCAACCCCCGCTTTAATACTCTCTCTTCATCCGGAGTTAGTAAATGCTTACTCAAATTAAATATTTTAATATTATCCTTTTCTCTACTTGATGGTGGGACACTGGGTATCTCTTTCTGTTTAGAGAAAGAGGGTTTTTTTCCCCCCCTGCATCCCCTACGAATAGATTTGGGTTTGGTTGATAAATTTAATATCTTCTTCTCGTTCCCCGATCCCAATCTAAAAAAGGACGAGAATCACGTTCACTTGTATGCAAGACATCATATCTATTTTTATCAGCATAAGAAGATTGATATACAATATCCTCTCTAAATTGCCTCATGTTTTGTCTCCAATTATCGTTCCTCATATCAAAACGCCTATTTTGAAAATTTCTTTGATTATTACTGTAATTCGGCCTTCTCCTCTTTTCAACTTTTGTCCATTCTCTCTCTCTATTAATATTCCCTGATTTTTCATTCTGAGAGCGATCCCTGTACCGATTGGCTGAAAAATTCCTGGTTCCCCCTTGTGTACCATTAACTTTACTACCTGACTCCTCATATTGATCCTCTAAAATACCTTTATCCCTAAAATATTTACGCTGTTTTCTATCTTTCAACTCCCTAGTTTCTTTGTTTAATTTTCTTACAATTTCTGTTTCGGCTTCCTTAAAATCCTCTAAATTTTTTACAGGCTCAACCAATGTCTGGAGCTTATTAATTTCCACATTTAGTGTCTGTAAGTTTTTATTCCTCTCCTTAATAATTAGTTCCATAAGACTACAAGAACATTGTGTTAAAATAGCATTCCAATCCTTCATAAATTTCTCATCACCCAGGTTAAAAGATGGAGTTTTTTGAATTTTTAACCCCTTGGGGATCATTTTCTCTGATTCATATTTTTCTAGAGTAATGATCTCCCACCACACTCTGTTCTCTTTAAGTACTGCATTTTCTAATTTATGAAGGATGGACGATAGATCTTCATCACCAACCATATCATCATTTTTATTTTTAAAAATATCACTAAGGAGTTCTCTCCTGCTGTCTCTATATGCAAACATCTTTTTTTGCTGCACAGGAAAATAACGTGAAGAAAACAAGATGAACAAACAAATGATTTTCCTTTTTGCGCAAAAAATAAACAGTGGTGCAGCTATGAGAAAAGGGATTCTTCACAGTAATCCCAATGTTGACTTTTATTTACAACCATTAGTGAAAACTACAAAGGCTTTTTTTAAAGGATACCACAGATGTTCTTCAAATTGTAGACCAGATAGAATGGGATGATAAATATTTTTTGGCAAGTTGTGATGTATCAACCCTATACACTATTATTAACATTGATAAAGGAATTTTAGCTGTGGAATACTTTTTAGAAAAATCTGAACTTTCCAATAGTATTAAAATTTTTATTATTAAAGCAATTAAATTCATTTTGATGAATAATTATTTTTATTTTGATGGGGTTTATTACATCCAACAGATTGGCACCGCCATGGGCACCAGGTTCGCCCCCAGTTATGCCAATTTATACATGGCTTACTGGGAGGATCTCACCATCTGGAAAGATGGAAATCTTGGGGCGGGCCTGGTGTCCTGGAAACGTTTTATTGATGACGTTTTATTTATTTGGAAAGGTACAGAAGATGACCTATTAACCTTTTGTAATGAATTAAACTCTAATGAATTTAATATTAAATTAACCTTTTCTATCAGTCAATGTGAGATATCATTTTTAGATTTAGTTTTATACATCAAAGATGGTAAATTACATACAAAGGTATTCAGGAAGCCTACTGACTCTAATAGCTACATAGACAAGTCCAGCCTACATCATAGTAATTGGCTGGACAGTATACCTTTTAGTCAGTTTCTACGTGTTAAGCGTAATTGTACAGAAACTCAAATATGTAATGACCAAATGAAGGAAATGAGTCAGCGTTTTATAGATAAAGGGTATAACAAGGATAGGATTATAGAAGTGCAAGATAAAGTTACTAAGCTTCAACGTAGTTCTCTTTTAACACCAAAACTTAATGTGAATGTTACAAATAAACATGAGTGGTCCTTTATATGTGGTTTTAATTCCCAACATAAAGAAATAGAATCTGTTTTTAGAAAACATTGGGATCTACTAAAGGAGGACCCAATTATTGGGTCCAAAATCCCTAATAAACCGTCTTTTATTTATCGGAGATCAGCTAACATTAAAGATAAATTGGTTCACAGCGCTTTGAATATATCAAATAGGTCTAGCACTCGTAGTCATGGTTTCCACAGATGTGGATTATGTTTAATGTGCCGTACTACGAAAGGTGCTAGTAAAATTAAAGAATTTGTAGTGAATAAAATTTCTTATCAAATTCGGGATTTTATCACGTGTAACACGAAAAATGTTATCTACGCGTTACAATGTGAATGTGGTTTTACGTATATTGGTAAAACCACGAGAAATCTTAAAATAAGACTAGCTGAGCATGTCTATAATATAAAAAAAGGACTTGTCACTCACTCTGTTTCTTCACATTTTAAAAATTGTCACAATTGTAATCCAAAATTCTTGAAATCCTTCTGGGGGATTCAAGTTATTAGCCCTACATGGAGAAGTAAGGATATTGATATCCGGCTAGCCAAAGCAGAAATGCAATGGATTTTTAAATTGAAAACGTTAATTCCTAAAGGGCTGAATTCAGAGTTTGAGTTGAAATGGTTTTTATAATGTCAGTTTCTATTTATATATTTTAACCTTTCCTCATATCTTTTTATGTTCTATATCATATTGGATGAAATTTGATGTTATTGGACATTTTCGTAATGGAATGAACTGTTGTGAAGACTCACTTCCGTGAACGGAGGTTGTGAAACGCATGATGACACGCAAAAAACCGGAACTTCCTGTTTTCGGATGATGACACGCAGAAACGTCACTTCCGCTTCCGGGGGAACGAGCGCGCACTTCCGGTCACGGCAAAATCACGGATGAACGTTAATTTTGAATACACCAGTTCCTCATAATGTTAATTACATTGGTTATTTATACCTACTTTGTTAAACTGCTCACTATGCCTCTGATGAAGGACCTGGATGTCCGAAAAGCTTTGGGCTGTGTGAGCTGATACGGTGGATTGGTCGGGTGAGCTACAAACGGTGCCTTTCTGTGGAATAGTCCGGATCTGTTCCATTTAGAGGTCGTGTGTGACCCCAGGCTAAAGAACTATCCACCATTTTGATGGTTATATGCTGTTATTTGTTTTATTAATTGTGAGTTTTTAGTGTGAATAAATACCTGATTTTATCTTAAGACAATATTGCACTATGAACTTTCCTTTTATTTGAGATACACCACTAATGGCTGTGGCAATTTAAAGAAGTGGTATTTTCTGGAAATCTCACCATACATCCGAAGCTAAAGTCCTGTTACCATCTTTTGCCAGTATTGAAGAAGGACAACAAAAGACTATCAGGATATGTATGTGTTTGCGCTTACTTGAGAAAACATCTTTGTATTTCATTAGATATCCAGCCATACGTATAATACAGGGATGGGATTGCATAAGGACACCGTGTGTGGGATCAAATTGTTCAGGGTCACATAAGTAGTAATCCGGTGGTTGTGAGGATATTGTCACATATTGCGACAATAAGTTATTAGCGATACCGGATTCATGTATATTCTTGTATGATACTGTGGTTGGTTTGAACTGGTCTGTAGGCGGGAGCTCAAAGGTAAACAACTGTAATCACATCCCAAGATTAGGCATCACCCAGTGTTCGAACTGACCAATGACCCACGGTGTACTGAATATGTCCAATGGAAGAAGATCTTACATTCCCCATTGTACTGTTTTTGGAACATTGTATAAAGGGACACACACCTGGCCCAGGTTAGAGTCACCTTTTCTCAGAGGTCATCTTGCTAGACAACTGAGGCCTGGAATCCAGTGGCGCAGCGTATGTATTTGGTCAGTTATCTGTAAGCCCTTATTGATATGTTATACTACACTTGCATTTCTCTGTATATTGGTGTTTATGTTTTGATCAATTGTTACTGCAATCTGTATCTGTTTTCCCCTTTTCACATTATTAAATGTTTTGTGGGTTGGAGCGCAGTACACTTGTAACATGTTAATTTAAGGTATAGTCTCGCACTTCTCATCAGAGTTGTGTCCGGTTACATTAACGATGGCACTGGTTTTCAAATATTGTCAACTTTTTTTTAAATTCAAGAGTTTTTTATTGAGTTTTTAAATTTTTGCTTAACAACTTACACAACGACTAAGAGCGACAAAAACAAACATTCTAACCGGTATACAGACAGCTGCATAGATACAGAGAAGGAAAAACAAAAGGGAAAAAAATGGAGCACATAGTACAACAGACGGATAAAAGTTCAGACAAAGCTATATAAATGCAGAGCACTGGTGACCTGGAACAAAACGTTCTGCATATACAACTTCCAGGTTAAGCACATGCATGGCAGAGATAGCATAATAATATTGTAACATAACAGAACATAACATGGCTGGCCATGGGCTATCCACCTCAAAAATATCCCCACTTAGAAGGGGGAAAAATAAATACAAATCTGAGCCTTATTTATCCTTGAAATATCTAGAGCCCATCCACTTTCCCCAAACTGTAAATAGTTTCTTTCCCGCCTTCCTAGCAAGGAACACAAATTTTTCATGTGCAATGGTTTCATTGACCAAGGAGATCCATGCTGTATGCACCGGGGCTTCCCCAGCCAACCACAGCCTAGCTATGCAAACCTTAGCCAGAGCACAGAGATTAACAACATACCGCCTGCTGGGCGGATCTAAAGCCTCCTCGTCTATAGCCAGCAATACCCACGTTACAGGCGTAAATAGGGGAGACGGAATACCCGTATCAACTATGACACGTATAACTTCTTTCCATAATACCGATAACGTAGGGCAAGACCAGAGCAGATGCCAAAAGTCAGCCCCTAGGCTTCCACACTTAGGGCACCCCGAGCTATGAGATCCCACAATATGCGCCAGCCTCACTGGGGTCATATACACCCTATGCAGTATATATAATTGAATTTGCTGGTATCTAACGCAAGAAGTGGAGAGCCGATGGGACCCCAAAGCAGTCTTCCATACATTGTCCGACAATGGACCTACATCCGACTCCCACTTACCCCAAAGAGAAGTTAAAGGTCGGTATGGTGCATCTGGCGTATACGGCCAAATATCCTAGAAACCAAGTGCCCTGATTCCAGCGCCTGCAACATTGATTTGACCGGGGAGTCAGCGAGGACCGGGGGGCCATCAGGGAACTGGGCAGCCAAAGCATGTCGCAGTTGAAGGAACCGAAAGAAAAACCCTGAGGGGACATCATGCTCTTGTTGAAGTTGCTGAAATGAGTTAAGCGTCCCATCACTATATAAATGGCCCAAAGAGTACACTCCACATTTCCCCCACACCTCCCAAACCTGAAGCCGGCACAGTTCTGGCAGACCATAAATATTGTCAAGTAGGGCAGCGGTGGCCAACCTGCGGCTCCTGAGCCGGATGTGGCTCTTTCTTTATTCAAATGTGGCTTCCAACACTCTAAATCATGTGACCACAACAGATACAGAAACCGCTGCACTCCAGCCAGACACGCAGCAGCACTACAGGGACTGAAAACTGAAGGAGTCAGATACTAGTGGTGAGACACCCACAAGCAAACAGAGGACACATTAGGGACTGCTGCAATGGCACGAGTTGATGGGGGGGGGGCTGTAGTGATACATGAGGGTGGGCTAGAGTGACACATGGCAGAGCTGGCTGGAGAGACACAGGAAGGTCCTGGCAGGAGTGATGTGGGAGGGTGCTGGAAGTAGTGACAAATGGGAGATATGGCTGGAGTGACATAGGAGGGTGGTAGCAGGAGTGACACATGGAAGAGCTGGCTGGAGTGATATAGGAGGGTGGTAGCAGGAGTGACACACGGGGGAGCTCGCTGGAGTGACACAGCAGGGTCTTGGCAGTAGTGACACATGGGAGACCTGGCTGGAGTGACACAGCAGGGTCTTAGCAGTAGTGACACATGGGAGAGCTGGCTGGAGTGACACGGGGGAGCTGGCTGGAGTGACATAGGAGGGTGGTAGCAGGAGTGACACATGGAAGAGCTGGCTGGAGTGACAGGAGGGCGTTGGCTGGAGTGACACATGGGAGAGCTAGCATGAGTGACAAGGGGGAGTTGGCTGGAGTGACATAGGAGGGTGCTAGCAGGAGTGACACATGGGGGAGCTGGCTGGAGTGACAGGAGGGTGTTGGCTGGAGTGACACATGGGAGACCTGGCTGGAGTGACACAGCAGGGTCTTGGCAGTAGTGACACATGGGAGAGCTGGCTGGAGTGACATGGGGGAGCTGAAGTTTTTTATGTGAATATGGCTTTTTCAATTATATTTTGTGAAAGTGGCTTTTTCAATGGATCTGGCTTTAAAAACTTTATTTTATGTCGTTCTGGCTTTTTCAATATATTTTATACCAGGTGTGTGGTCTAGCAGGCACAAGGCCACATTCCATTTTTGCATGCGCACCATCGACTCAATGTCGACTCTTTGACGTACCTAACAAGGTTTTTTGGCTCTTTGTCACTGACTGGTTGGCCACCCCTGAAGTAGGGTATCTGGATCGATACCGTGACCTTGCATCACCGAGTGCACCAATTTCCAAATCAGAATGGATTGTTTTATAAGTGGCAGGGTGGACATTTTGACGCTACCGCAGAGGAGTAGCTGTAGTGGGGAACCACCGGGGTAGTCATGAGACAACATCAGTGAATGCAAAGCCAAGGCATCGAGATCGTTAACCCGTTCCCAAATATGTGTCACTTGCGCCGCATAATAATAAAAACGGAAGTTGGGAAGAGCCAAACCCCCCAATTCCCTTGTCCTAGTGAGGGTATCCAGTCTCAGACGTGCCCGCTTACTAGCCCATATCAGAGAGGAAAGCAAACCATCTATTTGTTTGAAGATCTTTTGCGGAATATAAACAGGAGACTGCTGTAAAACATATAGAAGTTTGGGCTGGAAAACCATTTTTACTATATTAACTCTACCTGTGTCCGTCAACGGTAGCTTCCCACAAGTCTTCACTTTACCTCGAAGGTACGTTATTTGTGGTGCGATATTAAGGGAGGAGAATTTCTGAGGATCATTAGACACCCAAATGCCCAGATATTTGAAGGAGTCCACCCACCGTAATGGAAGAGTAATCAATGGGGGGGCAGGGATCTCGCCCCGGAGTGGGATAATAGAGGATTTCTCCCAATTGATCAGGAGCCCAGAGTACCGCCCGAACTCGTTAATAATTTGTAAAATCCTAGGCATAGACTCAGCATAGCGATCCACGAACAACAGAATGTCATCGGCATATAAGGCTACCCTTTCCTCCCGATTAGCTACTTTAAAACCAAAGATCCCCGCGTCTGCCCTCAAGAGGCACGCAAGGGGTTCAATAGCCATAGCAAACAGGGTAGGGGACAATGGGCATCCCTGTCGCGTACCTCTAGATAACGAAAAGGAGTGAGATACAAAACCATTTACCGCCACTCTAGCTGAAGGAGAGGAGTACATTAATCGGACATATTTAATAAAGTTTGGGCTTATACCAAATCTACGCATGATTTCCAACAAATAATCCCACTCCACAGAATCAAAAGCCTTAGCGGCATCCAATGAGACAATTATAGAAGAGGAAGAGTCTTCACGGGGAATCTGCAAGTGAGTAAACAAACGTCTAAGAGTAATGGAAGTTGATTTATTGGGCATAAATCCCGTCTGATCCGGGTGTATAATATGAGAGATAACTGTATTCAATCTACCCGCCAGTACCTTGGCCAGAATTTTTACATCAGTAGGCAAAAGGGATATGGGGCGATAGGACTCCACTTTCCTAAGATCCTTGTCAGGTTTAGGAAGAACCACAATGATTGCCTCTGCCATAGATGGGGGAAGAGACTCCTGTGCAAAAATTTGGCTATACAACCCAAGTAGGCGAGGGACGAAGAACTCCAAATGTTGCTTATACACCTCAGAAGGAAGACCATCTAAACCCGAAGCCTTACCACTAGGGGAGGCCTTAACAGCGGCCATAATTTCTTCAGGTGAGATGGGCGCCTCCAAAAGGTCGCAAGCTTCACAGGACAAGGTGGGGAAACAAACAGTGTCTAAATATTCGTCCAATTGCGACGAAGTGCAGTCTAGTTTGGAACCATACAGACGTCTATAGTATGACAGAAATTCTGACGCAATCTGAGGAGTCTGCGTCAGAGAAACACCATCCGAGGCTATAATCTCAATCACAACATTAGTTGTCCTATCACCCCGTGCGAGTGAAGCCAGATACGTCCCTGGTCTATCACCAGCAGCATAAAAGGTGTGGGAAGAAAAAAGGAGTCTATGATGAGTCTTTTCCATTAAGTAATCTTTCCATTCACTTTGGGCCGATAGCCAGGTCAATTTAGAACTATCCAAAAAATCCTGCAAATACTGTGATTCCGCAGCGACACCCCGGGCCTCCAGCTCAGCCTCCCGACGCTTATAAAAGGACTTCAAACCAGACCCCCGTTTAATCAGAGTTCCCCTCAGAAACGCCTTGAACGTGTCCCATAGGTTAGAAATAGCTTTTTCGTCAATATTCATTTCAAAGAACTCCCGCCATGCGGCCACCAATTCCGAGCCATCCCCCATGTGTACAAGCCAAAACGGATTAAACTTCCATACGGCCTGGCCCCTAGAACAATGGAAGTCTAAGGTAAAGGTCAGGGGGGAGTGATCCGATATACCCCTGGTCTCATATCTAATATCACCAACCCGGGAAATCATGTCGCTCGAGAGGCGGGCCAGGTCAATCCTAGAGAACGAAGAATGAGAATGAGAGAAACAGGAGTACTGTTTAAGAGACGGATGTCTCAATCTCCAGGGATCGACCAGGCCCAACCCTGACACCACATCAGAAAAGGTGGATTTCCCAGGAGAGGCAGTAGGTGGAGATACAGAGAACCTGTCCAGCACCACATCCAGTACATTATTGAAATCCCCCAGGCAAATAACAGATATCCCGGGATATGAGGCCATAAACCCAGCCGCCTTCTTAAGAACATCAGGAGAGTAAGGGGGAGGCACATATACAGCTAGAAGGAGTACAGGAGCATAAAATAATCTACATTTCAGAAATACATATCTCCCCCAGGGGTCCGTTTGTATAGATTCCAGCACAAAGGGGACAGTCCTTCTAATAAGAACTGAAACTCCACGAGAGGCAGAAGTGTGCATTGAATGGTATGCCCATCCCACCCATGGTCTCTTCAAAGAAAGAATCCTACCGCCCACCAAATGAGTTTCCATAAGACAGACAATGCCAGCAGCATAATGTCTAATCTGTTGAAGTACCAGGGACCTCTTAATTTTATCGTTGAGCCCTCTCACATTCCACAACATTATTTTAAGCCCAGCCATGAGAAGTCAGAAAGCATAGGAAGGACCTCACCCCGCAGCCAGCCAAATCCGCCATGCAAGTGTGCAATTGCAGGACACCAGTGCCTAAAAAATACAGCAGCAATCCACATACAATACAAATATAAACATTCATACATAAAACAACCAGAACCTAGAACAACCCCCTCCCCCCACCCTGTATACCACCCCCAACATGTAGCATACCTGGATCCCAAAACAAGAGACAAGTTCCTAGAAAATAAAACAAACAAAATTTTGTCGCACCATGGACTAGTGCAAACACACCCTAAACGGGGCCAAGAATATAATGGCTCTTGGGGAAAAAAAAAGAGATAACTTCCAGCCACCAACCACAGCACCCCTGAAAAAATTAAGAGTGAATCATAGAGATCCTCCCCTAGGACTGTATAACATACAGAATAAAACATATACGGATAGTGTAGAATCACATATATCGAACCATATACATATAACCCCCCCCAAAAAAAAAGGGGGGACGACACATCGGATTAACTAGACAAAAAACAAATAACATAACCAAGTAGTTGTAACAGAGCAGCAGAGAAGGAGAAAAAAGACCAGAAGCAATTAAACACTCCCTCATCGTGCTACCCCACAGTAAATAGCATATAATCATATCTGATACATCGAAAAAGTGCCGCAACCAGGGCTCCATGGAGGAATCAAGGATCAGCAAGAGCACGCCTTGCCGGGAATCGTCTGTCCAGCCACACCATGGCCTCACGAGGAGTCGCAAAAAATTTGTTTCACCATCAGCCACCACCCGCAGTCTCGATGGAAATAGTATAGCATATGGCAGGTCGAGTTCACGGAGCTCCTTTTAACAGGTAAGAATTGAGCCCTATCTTTCTGCACATCCACCGCGAAGTCCGGGAAGACAGATATTGGCGACCCGTTCATTTTAAAGGGCCTTTCGTGCGAGCAAGTCTCAAAACAACGTCCCGGTCAAGGAAATGGAGGAATTTCGCAATGAAGGTACGGGGTGGAGCCCCCAGAGGCAATGTGCGCATCGGAGCCCGTTCAACGGTAAAGAAGGCGAAAATTCCTCGGACCCAAAGGCATCCGGAGCCATTTTTTTGAGAAACGTTTCAGGAGATGAGCCCTCTTCCCTTCTCCGGTAAGCCGATGAAGCGGACATTATTGCGCTGTAAGCGACCCTACATGTCCGTCAGCTTTTTGTGCACATCAGTCATCTGAGATTCTAGAGCATCGGTACGTCGACCCAGCGGGCGACAGAGTTCTCAACATTGGAGATACGGGTCTCGGCCTCTCCTACCCTCTCCCTCACCCACTGGAGATCCTGATGAATAATGGAGAGATCAGACTGCACCTGCCCAATTTTATCAGCCAAGCGAGCCTCACTAGCAATCACGGCATCCAATATCCTTTGTAATGCAGCATTCGGCGGTTCGGAGGAAGCAGAACTATATGCAGGAAATGGGGGCGATGCTTCAGATCGTACAGTCTCCGCTCTCTGCTGTTGAGGGCCAGGATACGAACAACTTCTCCATTGCTCCCCGCGCCGCACTATGCTGGCGGCCCCTCACCATTTTGGATAACACGATGCCGCAGCACTCGACCAGCAATACGTATCAAAGCAGATGCAGGCAAAGAGAGGAGGTGCACGCACCAGCACAATATGAAAGGGCAAACAGGTGCGGTAAATATGTAAATATAGGTATGGGTAAGGACCAGGGCTCCTGGCTGTATTGCTGACAATCGACACAGCGGATCGTAATAAATATGCACTGGGGCTGGGAGCTATGCAGTACCCCACCAGAGCAGACGCTGGCCCTTTAAGGAGGCACAAAAGATTAAATCCCACAGTGGTGAGTCGTGGGCATGACAAGGGGCCCCAATTCCTGTAATGTATATGGGCAGGAGCAGACAATCCACTAAACAAGAATAATAGAAGGGGGAGAGGGCTCACACACTGCAGAGATCACCCAGCACAGGCTTCCAGTAACCAGCAACTGTTCAGTCCTCCGGCTGCCTCAGGTATACAGGAAGACCGCAGGGCAACAGCAAGGGTCCAGGGAGCGGGCCGCAGGGCTGCAGATGCAGACTCAGCAGGACAGACAGGGTGGCCGCTCAGAGGATGTTCCAGGCGATCGCACAGCCGAGCGGGACAGCGGGCACTTAGTCTCGACTGGCTGCAGTCGGCGGCGGTAAGAGGCGGGAGAGCCGAACTTCCGGGAGGGCTGAAAGTGCGAGCCGCGGCAGCACACGCGGGCTCAGCGCTCACGGGAGCCCACACTTAAAACAGCTCAGGGCGGCCCAGGAGACAGTGGTGGCCAGTCTAAAACCACTCCAGGGGGGGCACCAGGTATTCACAGAGCCGTGGTCCAAAAACAGTCCCAGGGGGGGAAACGCAGGATAAAGCAGCAGGATATTGTGGCTTGAGAACTGCACAGCGTGTGTGCTACTCCATGCCCGTCCTGGCCACGCCCCCAAATATTGTCAACTTTTACATCTCTTTCCTTAAGAGTTCCTGTGTCATGTTGCCGCCCCTGATGCCCATTTTCATTTGTTCAAGGCCAAAGCATTTCATGTCCTTTGTTGAAACTTGATGGTTTCTGTAGAAATGCTTGGTGACTGAGGAAAGTTTTCACATTTTGCCCAAGTCCATTGCCGCATTGTGGATGTTGCTGGCGTGTTCTAAAATTCTTGTTTTTAGGGCTCTGAAGGTCATGCCCACATGTTTTAAACCCCATGTACATATCAGACAATATATCACCCCACTGGCTTTGCAATTAATATGTTGTGTGATTTTTATCTCCTGGCTGTACTTGTCCTGTACAGTACTTGTTTCAGAGATGAAGGAGCAGGCTTTGCACGAGCCACATGGGTATGTCCCACTTGTTACCGATGGTTTCCGAGGATATTTGACAAAATGGCTTTTCACCAGATGGTTCTTAAGATTGAGAGATTGATCACTTCACTTGTGATCAATTGGCTCTGCTATATTGATGATATTGTCATACTATGGGATGGGAGTGAAGAATTATTGTTAGAATTTATATCTGAGTTGAATGACAACAATCTCAACATCAAATTAACTCACACTATCTTAAGATTGCGTGATCTGATTAGCAGAATTTGCTAACCTTACTGAATTGGCCCCTTAGTAAATATTGTTATAATTAAAACGTAACATTTATTAAAGTTCTTTTAAAATACAATGTAATCCCCCTTGTCCAGCTTACGTACAATATTGTGTACACTGGTCTTTCCCGGGAGTATAAGGGAAATAGAATTGAAAATCACAATCTAATATTCAAATAAATTGAATGCTAAGCGCATTATATGTAGCAGGATACAAATTATAGTCAGAAAAGGGTCTTTTTCTTTTTCGTTTTCTATAACTCACAATAACCCCCTGAGTCCAGTATAAATATATTCTTATAAAACATTTTTTCCAAAAATCTTCACAAAAATGTAAATCAAATTAGGTAAATAAATATTAGTATTTAAATTTGATTCAGTATAGTTTTTATATCTGTATATTTGTTTATAACTTTATACTGACTTATATTTATTATTTAGTCAATTTAATAATAAATTTGTTTAACACTTGTGGAGAAAATATTAGCCAGTTATGTGGTTAAATATTTCACCCAAACCAACTTCCAGATTTAGGGGCACATTTATCAATTATCGGGTTTTAGACCCTACAATTATAATTTCTTATCACCGCTATTTATGGCAGTAAGAAATTATATACTGGCCGAATGTATCAAAACTAACACTCAGGTATACTCTCTATCTGGACCTTCAAGTGCTACCTGCTGACCATGCATGTGTGGCAGCCATTACAGGGGGAATACGAAATTTAGCCCAAGGGCTGAAGCAGCTAACGCTAACTGGAAACCTATGGTGGCTGTGGTTGCTGGGGAAAATGGAGGGAGCAGAGCAAATGTTTCCATGGAACATTAGGGTGATACTTAATATTTGCGGGTACCATCTGAAAACCGGTGATTTAAAGGGGATATAACCGCAAACAGTGGCATAACTAGAAATTTTTCTCCCCAAAGCCAAAAAATTTCATGGCATCCCCACCACCCAATTTCCATTAGAAAAGTGAAGGAAAAGGGTGTGGCCTCATTAAAAGGGGTGTGGCTTTGCTGCAAGGGACATGCCCTTTTTATGTACATTGGTGATGTTTCCTTGCTAGAGTTTGGTTTCTAGGCTGGGACTGGACTCATGTCCCCTGTGCTCCCTGTTTATTTCTGCTCTGTGGCACATAAGGCTGAAACTGGAGCAATGGAAATTAGGGTGCCCCCTTCAGGGCTAGCGCCCAGAGGTGAACTGCCTCCATTGTCTCCTGTATTTACGCCCCTACCTAGCACAGATGTTCTGGGAGGCAATCACGAGACCGCCTGTCGAGATTCCAGCGGTCACAATGCTGACGCCGTAATCCCAACAGGTGGTGAAATGCTGACGCCGGAATACCGGCACCACAGGCGTTTCTCCTGACACCATGGAGGGAGAATATAACCTGTGGCGAGCGCAACAAGCCACCGTGCCCGCAGCGTGGCGAGCGCAGCGAGCCCGCAAGGGGCTTTCTAGCACTCGCCCCGCTGCTGGCATACTGGTGGCCGGGATCCCGCTGTCTGGATCATGACATCCAGGATCCCGGTAACACGTATGTATTCCGATGTTTTACGTTCCCCACTTGAGTAACTGGAGTGCAGCAATTTAGAAATGATCAAAACGCATCAGTCCAGTGGATATTAGGACAGTTAAACATACAGAAAATGGTCTGGGCACAATGCTTTTGTTAGAATAGTTGATTTCTTTGCATCAAACAATATGAGAAACACATTCTTACCGGTAATTAAGTCTATTGCGCTTGCATGGGTGTAGCGTAATTTACAAAGCATATGTGGCATGAAAAACCTGCTATATACAGTATTTATCTTATACCAGTGGATACTTGTTCTCCAGTTATTTGCATTGCTAACATGCTATATATTTATCTTATACCAGTGGATACTTGTTCTTCAGTTATTTGCATTGCTAAGAGATGAGCGGGTTCGGTTCCTCGGAATCCGAACCCCCCCGAACTTCAGCCTTTTTACACGGGTCCGAGGCAGACTCGGATCTTCCCGCCTTGCTCGGCTAACCCGAGCGATCCCGAACGTCATCATCCCGCTGTCGGATTCTCGCGAGGCTCGTATTCTATCGCGAGACTCGGATTCTATATAAGGAGCCGCGCGTCGCCGCCATTTTCACACGTGCATTGAGATTGATAGGGAGAGGACGTGGCTGGCGTGCTCTCCGTTAGAATAGATAGAGACACTTGAGTTGATTACTTAGTAATTTTGGGGAGCATTAGGAGTACTCAGAGTGCAGAGTTTTGCTGATAGTTACTAGTGACTGACCACCACCAGTTTTATTTATTATTTAATATAATCCGTTCTCTGCCTGAAAAAAAAACGATACACAGTCACATACCATATCTGTGCTCAGCCTCAGTGTGTGCTGCATGATAATATCATCTATATGTATATCTGACTGTGCTGAGTGCTCACTGCTCACACAGCTGAATTGTGGGGGAGACTGGGGTGCAGTTATAGCAGGAGTATAGTGCACACTTTTGCTGCCAGTGTGACTGACCAGTGACCACCAGTATATTGTCTGCCTGAAAAAGTTAAACACTCCTGTGGTGTTTTTTTTTTAAATTCTATAAACGTATTCTGCTGACAGTGTCCAGCAGGTCCGTCATTCATTATATTATATAAATATTTACCTGCAGTAGTGTTAGATTTTTTTTGTTCATCTCTATCATCTTTATCATCTCTATATTAGCAGACGCAGTACGGTAGTCCACGGCTGTGGCTACCTCTGTGTCGTCAGTGCTCGTCCATAATTGTATACCTACCTGTGGTGGGTTTTTTTTTTCTATCTACTTCATACTAGTAGTTTAGGAGTCTGCTGACAGTGTCCAGCAGGTCCGTCATTATATTATATATACCTGCAGTAGTGATATATATATATTTTTTATATCATTATCATCTCTATACTAGCAGACGCAGTACGGTAGTCCACGGCTGTAGCTACCTCTGTGTCGTCAGTGCTCGTCCATAATTGTATACCTACCTGTGGTGGGGTTTTTTTTTCTATCTTCTTCATACTAGTAGTTTAGGAGTCTGCTGACAGTGTCCAGCAGGTCCGTCATTATATTATATATACCTGCAGTAGTGATATATATATATTTTTTATATCATTATCATCTCTATACTAGCAGACGCAGTACGGTAGTCCACGGCTGTAGCTACCTCTGTGTCGTCAGTGCTCGTCCATAATTGTATACCTACCTGTGGTGGGGTTTTTTTTTCTATCTTCTTCATACTAGTAGTTTAGGAGTCTGCTGACAGTGTCCAGCAGGTCCGTCATTATATTATATATACCTGCAGTAGTGATATATATATATATTTTTTATATCATTATCATCTCTATACTAGCAGACGCAGTACGGTAGTCCACGGCTGTAGCTACCTCTGTGTTGTCAGTGCTCGTCCATAATTGTATACCTACCTGTGGTGGGGTTTTTTTTTCTATCTTCTTCATACTAGTAGTTTAGGAGTCTGCTGACAGTGTCCAGCAGGTCCGTCATTATATTATATATACCTGCAGTAGTGATATATATATATTTTTTATATCATTATCATCTCTATACTAGCAGACGCAGTACGGTAGTCCACGGCTGTAGCTACCTCTGTGTCGTCAGTGCTCGTCCATAATTGTATACCTACCTGTGGTGGGTTTTTTTTTTCTATCTTCTTCATACTAGTAGTTTAGGAGTCTGCTGACAGTGTCCAGCAGGTCCGTCATTATATTATATATACCTGCAGTAGTGATATATATATATTTTTTATATCATTATCATCTCTATACTAGCAGACGCAGTACGGTAGTCCACGGCTGAAGCTACCTCTGTGTCGTCAGTGCTCGTCCATAATTGTATACCTACCTGTGGTGGGGTTTTTTTTTCTATCTTCTTCATACTAGTAGTTTAGGAGTCTGCTGACAGTGTCCAGCAGGTCCGTCATTATATTATATATACCTGCAGTAGTGATATATATATATTTTTATATCATTATCATCTCTATACTAGCAGACGCAGTACGGTAGTCCACAGCTGTAGCTACCTCTGTGTCGTCAGTGCTCGTCCATAATTGTATACCTACCTGTGGTGGGTTTTTTTTTCTATCTTCTTCATACTAGTAGTTTAGGAGTCTGCTGACAGTGTCCAGCAGGTCCGCCATTATATTATATATACCTGCAGTAGTGATATATATATATTTTTTATATCATTATCATCTCTATACTAGCAGACGCAGTACGGTAGTCGACGGCTGTAGCTACCTCTGTGTCGTCAGTGCTCGTCCATAATTGTATACCTACCTGTGGTGGGGTTTTTTTTCTATCTTCTTCATACTAGTAGTTTAGGAGTCTGCTGACAGTGTCCAGCAGGTCCGTCATTATATTATATATACCTGCAGTAGTGATATATATATATATTTTTTATATCATTATCATCTCTATACTAGCAGACGCAGTACGGTAGTCCACGGCTGTAGCTACCTCTGTGTCGTCAGTCACTCATCATCCATAAGTATACTAGTATCCATCCATCTCCATTGTTTACCTGAGGTGCCTTTTAGTTGTGCCTATTAAAATATGGAGAACAAAAATGTTGAGGTTCCAAAAATAGGGAAAGATCAAGATCCACTTCCACCTCGTGCTGAAGCTGCTGCCACTAGTCATGGCCGAGACGATAAAATTCCATCAACGTCGTCTGCCAAGGCCGATGCCCAATGTCATAGTACAGAGCATGTAAAATCCAAAACACAAAATATCAGTAAAAAAAAGGACTCAAAAATCTAAAATAAAATCGTCGGAGGAGAAGCGTAAACTTGCCAATATGCCATTTACCACACGGAGTGGCAAGGAACGGCTGAGGCCCTGGCCTATGTTCATGGCTAGTGGTTCAGCTTCACATGAGGATGGAAGCACTCAGCCTCTCGCTAGAAAAATGAAAAGACTTAAGCTGGCAAAAGCACAGCAAAGAACTGTGCGTTCTTCGAAATCACAAATCCACAAGGAGAGTCCAATTGTGTCGGTTGCGATGCCTGACCTTCCCAACACTGGACGTGAAGAGCATGCGCCTTCCACCATTTGCACGCCCCCTGCAAGTGCTGGAAGGAGCACCCGCAGTCCAGTTCCTGATAGTCAGATTGAAGATGTCAGTGTTGAAGTACACCAGGATGAGGAGGATATGGGTGTTGCTGGCGCTGGGGAGGAAATTGACAAGGAGGATTCTGATGGTGAGGTGGTTTGTTTAAGTCAGGCACCCGGGAAGACACCTGTTGTCCGTGGGAGGAATATGGCCATTGACATGCCTGGTGAAAATACCAAAAAAATCAGCTCTTCGGTGTGGAAGTATTTCAACAGAAATGCGGACAACATTTGTCAAGCCGTGTGTTGCCTTTGTCAAGCTGTAATAAGTAGGGGTAAGGACGTTAACCACCTCGGAACATCCTCCCTTATACGTCACCTGCAGCGCATTCATCATAAGTCAGTGACAAGTTCAAAAACTTTGGGCGACAGCGGAAGCAGTCCACTGACCAGTAAATCCCTTCCTCTTGTAACCAAGCTCACGCAAACCACCCCACCAACTCCCTCAGTGTCAATTTCCTCCTTCCCCAGGAATGCCAATAGTCCTGCAGGCCATGTCACTGGCAATTCTGACGAGTCCTCTCCTGCCTGGGATTCCTCCGATGCATCCTTGCGTGTAACGCCTACTGCTGCTGGCGCTGCTGTTGTTGCTGCTGGGAGTCGATGGTCATCCCAGAGGGGAAGTCGTAAGACGACTTTTACTACTTCCACCAAGCAATTGACTGTTCAACAGTCCTTTGCGAGGAAGATGAAATATCACAGCAGTCATCCTGCTGCAAAGCGGATAACTGAGGCCTTGGCATCCTGGGCGGTGAGAAACGTGGTTCCGGTATCCATCATTACTGCAGAGCCAACTATAGACTTGATTGAGGTACTGTGTCCCCGGTACCAAATACCATCTAGGTTCCATTTCTCTAGGCAGGCGATACCGAAAATGTACACAGACCTCAGAAAAAGACTCACCAGTGTCCTAAAAAATGCAGTTGTACCCAATGTCCACTTAACCACGGACAAGTGGAGCAGGGCAGACTCAGGACTATATGACTGTGACAGCCCACTGGGTAGATGTATTGACTCCCACCGCAAGAACAGCAGCGGCGGCACCAGTAGCAGCATCTCGCAAACGCCAACTCTTTCCTAGGCAGGCTACGCTTTGTATCACCGCTTTCCAGAATACGCACACAGCTGAAAACCTCTTACGGCAACTGAGGAAGATCATCGCAGAATGGCTTACCCCAATTGGACTCTCCTGTGGATTTGTGGCATCGGACAACGCCAGTAATATTGTGTGTGCATTAAATATGGGCAAATTCCAGCACGTCCCATGTTTTGCACATACCTTGAATTTGGTGGTGCAGAATTATTTAAAAAACGACAGGGGCGTGCAAGAGATGCTGTCGGTGGCCAGAAGAATTGCGGGACACTTTCGGCGTACAGGCACCACGTACAGAAGACTGGAGCAACACCAAAAACGCCTGAACCTGCCCTGCCATCATCTGAAGCAAGAAGTGGTAACGAGGTGGAATTCAACCCTCTATATGCTTCAGAGGTTGGAGGAGCAGCAAAAGGCCATTCAAGCCTATACAACTGACCACGATATAGGAGGTGGAATGCACCTGTCTCAAGCGCAGTGGAGAATGATTTCAACGTTGTGCAAGGTTCTGCAACCTTTTGAACTTGCCACACGTGAAGTCAGTTCAGACACTGCCACCTGAGTCAGGTCATTCCACTCATCAGGCTTTTGCAGAAGAAGCTGGAGACATTGAAGGAGGAGCTAACACTGAGCGATTCCGCTAGGCATGTGGGACTTGTGGATGGAGCCCTTAATTCGCTTAACAAGGATTCACGGGTGGTCAATCTGTTGAAATCAGAGCACTACATTTTGGCCACCGTGCTCGATCCTAGATTTAAAACCTACCTTGGATCTCTCTTTCCGGCAGACACAAGTCTGCAGGGGTTCAAAGAACTGCTGGTGAGAAAATTGTCAAGTCAAGCGGAACGCGACCTGTCAACATCTCCTCCTTCACATTCTCCCGCAACTGGGGGTGCGAGGAAAAGGCTCAGAATTCCGAGCCCACCCGCTGGCGGTGATGCAGGGCAGTCTGGAGCGACTGCTGATGCTGACATCTGGTCCGGACTGAAGGACCTGCCAACGATTACGGACATGTCGTCTACTGTCACTGCATATGATTCTCTCACCATTGAAAGAATGGTGGAGGATTATATGAGTGACCGCATCCAAGTAGGCACGTCAGACAGTCCGTACGTATACTGGCAGGAAAAAGAGGCAATTTGGAGGCCCTTGCACAAACTGGCTTTATTCTACCTAAGTTGCCCTCCCACAAGTGTGTACTCTGAAAGAGTGTTTAGTGCCGCCGCTCACCTTGTCAGCAATCGGCGTACGAGGTTACTTCCAGAAAATGTGGAGAAGATGATGTTCATTAAAATGAATTATAATCAATTCCTCCATGGAGACATTCACCAGCAGCAATTGCCTCCACAAAGTACACAGGGAGCTGTGATGGTGGATTCCAGTGGGGACGAATTGATAATCTGTGAGGAGGGGGATGTACACGGTGATGAATCGGAGGATGATGATGAGGTGGACATCTTGCCTCTGTAGAGCCAGTTTGTGCAAGGAGAGATTATTGCTTCTTTTTTGGTGGGGGTCCAAACCAACCTGTCATTTCAGTCACAGTCGTGTGGCAGACCCTGTCACTGAAATGATGGGTTGGTTAAAGTGTGCATGTCCTGTTTATACAACATAAGGGTGGGTGGGAGGGCCCAAGGACAATTCCATCTTGCACCTCTTTTTTCTTTCATTTTTCTTTGCGTCATGTGCTGTTTGGGGAGTGTTTTTTGGAAGGGCCATCCTGCGTGACACTGCAGTGCCACTCCTAGATGGGCCAGGTGTTTGTGTCGGCCACTAGGGTCGCTTATCTTAGTCACACAGCTACCTCATTGCGCCTCTTTTTTTTCTTCTTTGCGTCATGTGCTGTTTGGGGAGTATTTTTTGGAAGGGCCATCCTGCGTGACACTGCAGTGACACTCCTAGATGGGCCAGGTGTTTGTGTCGGCCACTAGGGTCACTTATCTTAGTCACACAGCTACCTCATTGCGCCTCTTTTTTTTCTTCTTTGCGTCATGTGCTGTTTGGGGAGTATTTTTTGGAAGGGCCATCCTGCGTGACACTGCAGTGACACTCCTAGATGGGCCAGGTGTTTGTGTCGGCCACTAGGGTCACTTATCTTAGTCACACAGCTACCTCATTGCGCCTCTTTTTTTTCTTCTTTCCGTCATGTGCTGTTTGGGGAGTATTTTTTGGAAGGGCCATCCGGCCTGACACTGCAGTGCCACTCCTAGATGGGCCAGGTGTTTGTGTCGGCCACTAGGGTCACTTAGCTTACTCACACAGCTACCTCATTGCGCCTCTTTTTTTCTTTGCGTCATGTGCTGTTTGGGGAGTGTTTTTTGGAAGGGCCATCCTGCGTGACACTGCAGTGCCACTCCTAGATGGGCCAGGTGTTTGTGTCGGCCACTAGGGTCACTTATCTTAGTCACACAGCTACCTCATTGCGCCTCTTTTTTTTCTTTTTTGCGTCATGTGCTGTTTGGGGAGTATTTTTTGGAAGGGCCATCCGGCCTGACACTGCAGTGCCACTCCTAGATGGGCCAGGTGTTTGTGTCGGCCACTAGGGTCGCTTAGCTTACTCACACAGCTACCTCATTGCGCCTCTTTTTTTCTTTGCGTCATGTGCTGTTTGGGGAGTGTTTTTTGGAAGGGCCATCCTGCGTAACACTGCAGTGCCACTCCTAGATGGGCCAGGTGTTTGTGTCGGCCACTTGGGTCGCTGAGCTTAGTCATCCAGCGACCTCGGTGCAAATTTTAGGACTAAAAATAATATTGTGAGGTGTGAGGTGTTCAGAATAGACTGAAAATGAGTGGAAATTATGGTTATTGAGGTTAATAATACTTTGGGATCAAAATGACCCCCAAATTCTATGATTTAAGCTGTTTTTTAGGGTTTTTTGAAAAAAACACCCGAATCCAAAACACACCCGAATCCGACAAAAAAAATTCGGTGAGGTTTTGCCAAAACGCGTTCGAACCCAAAACACGGCCACGGAACCGAACCCAAAACCAAAACACAAAACCCGAAAAATTTCCGGTGCACATCTCTATGTGCTAACATGCTATATATTTATCTTATACCAGTGGATACTTGTTCTCCAGTTATTTGCATTGCTAACATGCTATATATTTATCTTATACCAGTGGATACTTGTTCTCCAGTTATTTGCATTGCTATTTCCCTGCCATACTCTTCTCATTGGGTGCACTATCCTCTCTCACGCAGTGTGCAGAATTATGGCCCTCATTCCGAGTTGATCGCTCGTTATTTTTCATCGCATCGCAGTGAAATTTCGCTTAGTGCGCATGCGCAATATTCGCACTGCGACTGCGCCAAGTATCTTTGCTATGAAGAAAGTATTTTTACTCACGGCTTTCTCATCGCTCCGGCGAACGTAATGTGATTGACAGGAAATGGGTGTTACTGGGTGGAAACACGGCGTTTTATGGGCGTGTGGCTGAAAACGCTACCGTTTCCGGAAAAAACGCAGGAGTGGCCGGAGAAACGGGGGAGTGGTTGGGCGAACGCTGGGTGTGTTTGTGACGTCAAACCAGGAACGACAAGCACTGAAATGATCGCACAGGCAGAGTAAGTCTGGAGCTACTCTAAAACTGCTAAGTAGTTTGTGATCGCAATATTGCGAATACATCGGTCGCAATTTTAAGATGCTAAGATACACTCCCAGTAGGCGGCGGCTTAGCGTGTGTAACTCTGCTAAATTCGCCTTGCGACCGATCAACTCGGAATGAGGGCCTATATTAAAAATAGCAAATGCCTTAAGCTATGAGCTTTTTCTAAACATTGGCACAATACCTCTTGCTACACATCATTGACATTTTTATGTGTTATTATCTGTTCTAAAAAGAGGAGGGACCTGTGATTAGTCAGTGGAGTTTGCAGTGTTGAAGGAAAATAAAGAAATTATGCAAATATAAAATATAGAAAAGTGTAGTTGTACAGATTATCAAGAGTCAAGGAGAACACAAAGGAGAGCAGTAAACAAATAGTGTTTTCTTTTTGGTCAGCAGAATGGTTTGGATCTGTGTGCATGGTTTTATAGCTACTATTATCAGTGCGCGCTTGCGCTAGGTCTACACTATGGCCCTCATTCCGAGTTGTTCGCTCGCTAGCTGCTTTTAGCAGCATTGCACACGCTAAGCCACCGCCTACTAGGAGTGTAGCTTAGCTTTGCAGAATTGCGAACGAAAGATTTGCATAATTGCGATTAGAAATTTCTTTGCAGTTTCTGAGTAGCTCGGGACTTACTCTGCCACTGCGATCAGTTCAGTCAGTTTCGTTCCTGGTTTGACGTCACAAACACACCCAGCGTTCGCCCAGACACTCCCCCGTTTCTCCAGCCACTCCCGTGTTTTTCCCAGAGACGGCAGCGTTTTTCCGCACACCCCCATAAAACGGCCAGTTTCCGCCCAGAAACACCCACTTCCTGTCAATCACACTCCGATCACCAGAACGAAGAAATTTCTTCGTTAAGCTGTGAGTAAAATACCTAACTTTTTGGCAAATTTACTTGGCGCAGACGCACTGCGAACATTGCGCATGCGCAGTTTGCGACAAATCGCTCCGTTGCAAAAACCACTAACGAGCGAACAACTCGGAATGAGGGCCCATATTCACATGGTACATGCAGACATATTCAGGAGTACACACAACTCCGTTGACACACCCTCACTAGACTTAACCGACTTGCAAACATTTTGTTACCGCCCAGTTGCAACCCTTCAGCCACAGGTGAAGTTAGGGCATTATTCAGAGGTTGATGCAAATACCGTTGTAACTGCATACGCAGCGGACTTACATTAATATGCAAATGTTACAGCTGCGGAGATCTGCACTGAAATGCCCACAGTCATTGTCTCAGATCTGCCTCTTGAGTACAAAGACGTACATTGGTCGCACCATTGATCATTTAAGCAACCCTATGGTTGCTCAGAATATCCGTCAGAACTAAAACACAGGAGCCTTTACAGCTGCATAAGGAGATGCAGTTGAAGGCTGAGAAACGCCCCTGAAATGGTTGCGTCACACCTGTGTTTAACTCACCCCCCCATCGTTACATCCCACAAAAGCTCCCTGTCTATCATTTTGCATCCAACTCCTCACTGCGACTGACGTCGGTAATCCAGGTCGGTGTGTGTGCAATGCAACTCTGATGGATGCAGAGATGTGCATGTGCGAAAACATGCAAGATGAATACGCAAAAATTGCGTTCAACTCTGCATTAGAGAAGTCATTGGAAAAGCTTTGCGGAAAATGTATGTGTATAAGGAAAGACAAAAGTACAGCAACAGTATGATAACATGGAACATTCCGTAACAGAAGTGCAGGACAGGAAAACTGTGACGTAATACAGCAATATAGGCCAATGGAATGTTTACTGTAAAATAGGATAACAGATGAGCAGGTGCAGCATTCGCAAGTGATGTGATGGTAATAAGTTTTAACTAGAGATGAGCGCCGGAAATTTTTCGGGTTTTGTGTTTTGGGTTCGGTTCCGCGGCCGTGTTTTGGGTTCGACCGCGTTTTGGCAAAACCTCACCGAATTTTTTTTGTCGGATTCGGGTGTGTTTTGGATTCGGGTGTTTTTTTCAAAAAACCCTAAAAAACAGCTTAAATCATAGAATTTGGGGGTCATTTTGATCCCAAAGTATTATTAACCTCAAAAACCATAATTTCCACTCATTTTCAGTCTATTCTGAATACCTCACACCTCACAATATTATTTTTAGTCCTAAAATTTGCACCGAGGTCGCTGTGTGAGTAAGATAAGCGACCCTAGTGGCCGACACAAACACCGGGCCCATCTAGGAGTGTCACTGCAGTGTCACGCAGGATGTCCCTTCCAAAAAACCCTCCCCAAACAGCACATGACGCAAAGAAAAAAAGAGGCGCAATGAGGTAGCTGACTGTGTGAGTAAGATAAGCGACCCTAGTGGCCGACACAAACACCGGGCCCATCTAGGAGTGGCACTGCAGTGTCACGCAGGATGTCCCTTCCAAAAAACCCTCCCCAAACAGCACATGACGCAAAGAAAAAAAGAGGCGCAATGAGGTAGCTGACTGTGTGAGTAAGATAAGCGACCCTAGTGGCCGACACAAACACCGGGCCCATCTAGGAGTGGCACTGCAGTGTCACGCAGGATGTCCCTTCCAAAAAACCCTCCCCAAACAGCACATGACGCAAAGAAAAAAAGAGGCGCAATGAGGTAGCTGACTGTGTGAGTAAGATAAGCGACCCTAGTGGCCGACACAAACACCGGGCCCATCTAGGAGTGGCACTGCAGTGTCACGCAGGATGTCCCTTCCAAAAAACCCTCCCCAAACAGCACATGACGCAAAGAAAAAAAGAGGCGCAATGAGGTAGCTGACTGTGTGAGTAAGATAAGCGACCCTAGTGGCCGACACAAACACCGGGCCCATCTAGGAGTGGCACTGCAGTGTCACGCAGGATGTCCCTTCCAAAAAACCCTCCCCAAACAGCACATGACGCAAAGAAAAAAAGAGGCGCAATGAGGTAGCTGACTGTGTGAGTAAGATAAGCGACCCTAGTGGCCGACACAAACACCGGGCCCATCTAGGAGTGGCACTGCAGTGTCACGCAGGATGGCCCTTCCAAAAAACCCTCCCCAAACAGCACATGACGCAAAGAAAAATAAAAGAAAAAAGAGGTGCAAGATGGAATTGTCCTTGGGCCCTCCCACCCACCCTTATGTTGTATAAACAAAACAGGACATGCACACTTTATCCAACCCATCATTTCAGTGACAGGGTCTGCCACACGACTGTGACTGATATGACGGGTTGGTTTGGACCCCCCCCAAAAAAGAAGCAATTAATCTCTCCTTGCACAAACTGGCTCTACAGAGGCAAGATGTCCACCTCATCATCATCCTCCGATATATCACCGTGTACATCCCCCTCCTCACAGATTATCAATTCGTCCCCACTGGAATCCACCATCTCAGCTCCCTTTGTACTTTGTGGAGGCAATTGCTGCTGGTGAATGTCTCCGCGGAGGAATTGATTATAATTCATTTTAATGAACATCATCTTCTCCACATTTTCTGGATGTAACCTCGTACGCCGATTGCTGACAAGGTGAGCGGCGGCACTAAACACTCTTTCGGAGTACACACTTGTGGGAGGGCAACTTAGGTAGAATAAAGCCAGTTTGTGCAAGGGCCTCCAAATTGCCTCTTTTTCCTGCCAGTATAAGTACGGACTGTGTGACGTGCCTACTTGGATGCGGTCACTCATATAATCCTCCACCATTCTTTCAATGGGGAGAGAATCATATGCAGTGCCAGTAGACGACATGTCCGTATCCGTAATCGTTGGCAGGTCCTTCAGTCCGGACCAGATGTCAGCATCAGCAGTCGCTCCAGACTGCCCTGCATCACCGCCAGCGGGTGGGCTCGGAATTCTGAGCCTTTTCCTCGCACCCCCAGTTGCGGGAGAATGTGAAGGAGGAGATGTTGACAGGTCGCGTTCCGCTTGACTTGACAATTTTCTCACCAGCAGGTCTTTCAACCCCAGCAGACTTGTGTCTGCCGGAAAGAGAGATCCAAGGTAGGCTTTAAATCTAGGATCGAGCACGGTGGCCAAAATGTAGTGCTCTGATTTCAACAGATTGACCACCCGTGAATCCTTGTTAAGCGAATTAAGGGCTCCATCCACAAGTCCCACATGCCTAGCGGAATCGCTCTGTGTTAGCTCCTCCTTCAATGTCTCCAGCTTCTTCTGCAAAAGCCTGATGAGGGGAATGACCTGACTCAGGCTGGCAGTGTCTGAACTGACTTCACGTGTGGCAAGTTCAAAGGGCATCAGAACCTTGCACAACGTTGAAATCATTCTCCACTGCGCTTGAGACAGGTGCATTCCACCTCCTATATCGTGCTCAATTGTATAGGCTTGAATGGCCTTTTGCTGCTCCTCCAACCTCTGAAGCATATAGAGGGTTGAATTCCACCTCGTTACCACTTCTTGCTTCAGATGATGGCAGGGCAGGTTCAGTAGTTTTTGGTGGTGCTCCAGTCTTCTGTACGTGGTGCCTGTACGCCGAAAGTGTCCCGCAATTCTTCTGGCCACCGACAGCATCTCTTGCACGCCCCTGTCGTTTTAAAAAAAATTCTGCACCACCAAATTCAAGGTATGTGCAAAACATGGGACGTGCTGGAATTTGCCCATATTTAATGCACACACAATATTGCTGGCGTTGTCCGATGCCACAAATCCACAGGAGAGTCCAATTGGGGTAAGCCATTCCGCGATGATCTTCCTCAGTTGCCATAAGAGGTTTTCAGCTGTGTGCGTATTCTGGAAACCGGTGATACAAAGCGTAGCCTGCCTAGGAAAGAGTTGGCGTTTGCGAGATGCTGCTACTGGTGCCGCCGCTGCTGTTCTTGCGGCGGGAGTCCATACATCTACCCAGTGGGCTGTCACAGTCATATAGTCCTGACCCTGCCCTGCTCCACTTGTCCACATGTCCGTGGTTAAGTGGACATTGGGTACAACTGCATTTTTTAGGACACTGGTGAGTCTTTTTCTGACGTCCGTGTACATTCTCGGTATCGCCTGCCTAGAGAAGTGGAACCTAGATGGTATTTGGTAACGGGGGCACACTGCCTCAATAAATTGTCTAGTTCCCTGTGAACTAACGGCGGATACCGGACGCACGTCTAACACCAACATAGTTGTCAAGGCCTCAGTTATCCGCTTTGCAGCAGGATGACTGCTGTGATATTTCATCTTCCTCGCAAAGGACTGTTGAACAGTCAATTGCTTACTGGAAGTAGTACAAGTGGGCTTACGACTTCCCCTCTGGGATGACCATCGACTCCCAGCAGCAACAACAGCAGCGCCAGCAGCAGTAGGCGTTACACGCAAGGATGCATCGGAGGAATCCCAGGCAGGAGAGGAATCATCAGAATTGCCAGTGACATGGCCTGCAGGACTATTGGCATTCCTGGGGAAGGAGGAAATTGACACTGAGGGAGTTGGTGGGGTGGTTTGCGTGAGCTTGGTTACAAGAGGAAGGGATTTACTGGTCAGTGGACTGCTTCCGCTGTCGGCCAAAGTTTTTGAACTTGTCACTGACTTATTATGAATGCGCTGCAGGTGACGTATAAGGGAGGATGTTCCGAGGTGGTTAACGTCCTTACCCCTACTTATTACAGCTTGACAAAGGGAACACACGGCTTGACAAATGTTGTCCGCATTTCTGGTGAAATACTTCCACACCGAAGAGCTGATTTTTTTGGTATTTTCACCAGGCATGTCAACGGCCATATTCCTCCCACGGACAACAGGTGTCTCCCCGGGTGCCTGACTTAAACAAACCACCTCACCATCAGAATCCTCCTGGTCAATTTCCTCCCCAGCGCCAGCAACACCCATATCCTCCTCATCCTGGTGTACTTCAACACTGACATCTTCAATCTGACTATCAGGAACTGGACTGCGGGTGCTCCTTCCAGCACTTGCAGGGGGCGTGCAAATGGTGGAAGGCGCATGCTCTTCACGTCCAGTGTTGGGAAGGTCAGGCATCGCAACCGACACAATTGGACTCTCCTTGTGGATTTGGGATTTCGAAGAACGCACAGTTCTTTGTTGTGCTTTTTCCAGCTTGAGTCTTTTCATTTTTCTAGCGAGAGGCTGAGTGCTTCCATCCTCATGTGAAGCTGAACCACTAGCCATGAACATAGGCCAGGGCCTCAGCCGTTCCTTGCCACTCCGTGTGGTAAATGGCATATTGGCAAGTTTACGCTTCTCCTCCGACAATTTTATTTTAGGTTTTGGAGTCCTTTTTTTACTGATATTTGGTGTTTTGGATTTGACATGCTCTGTACTATGACATTGGGCATCGGCCTTGGCAGACGACGTTGCTGGCATTTCATCATCTCGGCCATGACTAGTGGCAGCAGCTTCAGCACGAGGTGGAAGTGGATCTTGATCTTTCCCTAATTTTGGAACCTCAACATTTTTGTTCTCCATATTTTAATAGGCACAACTAAAAGGCACCTCAGGTAAACAATGGAGATGGATGGATACTAGTATACAATTATGGATGGACTGCCGAGTGCCGACACAGAGGTAGCTACAGCCGTGGACTACCGTACTGTACTGTGTCTGCTGCTAATATAGACTGGTTGATAATGAGATGTAGTATGTATGTATAAAGAAGAAAGAAAAAAAAACCACGGGTAGGTGGTATACAATTATGGACGGACTGCCGAGTGCCGACACAGAGGTAGCTACAGCCGTGGACTACCGTACTGTACTGTGTCTGCTGCTAATATAGACTGGATGATAATGAGATGTAGTATGTATAAAGAAGAAAAAAAAAACCACGGGTAGGTGGTATACAATTATGGATGGACTGCCGAGTGCCGACACAGAGGTAGCTACAGCCGTGGACTACCGTACTGTACTGTGTCTGCTGCTAATATAGACTGGATGATAATGAGATGTAGTATGTATAAAGAAGAAAAAAAAAACCACGGGTAGGTGGTATACAATTATGGATGGACTGCCGAGTGCCGACACAGAGGTAGCTACAGCCGTGGACTACCGTACTGTACTGTGTCTGCTGCTAATATAGACTGGATGATAATGAGATGTAGTATGTATAAAGAAGAAAGAAAAAAAAACCACGGGTAGGTGGTATACAATTATGGACGGACTGCCGAGTGCCGACACAGAGGTAGCTACAGCCGTGGACTACCGTACTGTACTGTGTCTGCTGCTAATATAGACTGGTTGATGATGAGATGTAGTATGTATAAAGAAGAAAGAAAAAAAAACCACGGGTAGGTGGTATACAATTATGGATGGACTGCCGAGTGCCGACACAGAGGTAGCTACAGCCGTGGACTACCGTACTGTACTGTGTCTGCTGCTAATATAGACTGGATGATAATGAGATGTAGTATGTATAAAGACGGAAAAAAAAAACACGGGTAGGTGGTATACAATTATGGATGGACTGCCGAGTACCGACACAGAGGTAGCTACAGCCGTGGACTACCGTACTGTACTGTGTCTGCTGCTAATATAGACTGGATGATAATGAGATGTAGTATGTATAAAGAAGAAAGAAAAAAAACCACGGGTAGGTGGTATACAATTATGGACGGACTGCCGAGTGCCGACACAGAGGTAGCTACAGCCATGGACTACCGTACTGTACTGTGTCTGCTGCTAATATAGACTGGTTGATAATGAGATGTAGTATGTATAAAGAAGAAAGAAAAAAAAACCACGGGTAGGTGGTATACAATTATGGACGGACTGCCAAGTGCCGACACAGAGGTAGCTACAGCCGTGGACTACCGTACTGTACTGTGTCTGCTGCTAATATAGACTGGTTGATAATGAGATGTAGTATGTATAAAGAAGAAAGAAAAAAAAACCACGGGTAGGTGGTATACAATTATGGATGGACTGCCGAGTGCCGACACAGAGGTAGCTACAGCCGTGGACTACCGTACTGTACTGTGTCTGCTGCTAATATAGACTGGATGATAATGAGATGTAGTATGTATAAAGAAGGAAAAAAAAACCACGGGTAGGTGGTATACAATTATGGATGGACTGCCGAGTGCCGACACAGAGGTAGCTACAGCCGTGGACTACCGTACTGTACTGTGTCTGCTGCTAATATAGACTGGATGATAATGAGATGTAGTATGTATAAAGAAGAAAGAAAAAAAAAACCACGGGTAGGTGGTATACAATTATGGATGGACTGCCGAGTGCCGACACAGAGGTAGCTACAGCCGTGAACTACCGTACTGTGTCTGCTGCGACTGGATGATAAATAATGATATAAAAAATATATATATATCACTACTGCAGCCGGACAGGTATATATTATATAATGACGGACCTGCTGGACACTGTCTGTCAGCAGAATGAGTTTTTTATAGAATAAAAAAACACCACACAAGTCACACGACGAGTGTTTAACTTTTTCAGGCAATCACAATATAGTATACTATACTGGTGGTCAGTGTGGTCAGGTCACTGCTGGTCAGTCACACTGGCAGTGGCACTCCTGCAGCAAAAGTGTGCACTGTTTAATTTTAATAATATGTACTCCTGGCTCCTGCTATAACCTATAACTGCTCCCCAGTCTCCCCCACAATTAAGCTGTGTGAGCACAGTCAGATATTATACATAGATGATGCAGCACACTGGGCTGAGCACAGATATGGTATGTGACTGAGTCACTGTGTATCGTTTTTTTCAGGCAGAGAACGGATTATATTAAATAAAACTGCACTGGTGGTCACTGGTCAGTGGTCAGTCACTAGTAAACTCTGCACTCTCTAGTACTCCTAAGCTCCAGTAAATCAAGTGTCTCTGTCTCAATCTCACTCTCTCTCTTCTAATCTAAATGGAGAGGACGCCAGCCACGTCCTCTCCCTATCAATCTCAATGCACGTGTGAAAATGGCGGCGACGCGCGGCTCCTTATATAGAATCCGAGTCTCGCGATAGAATCCGAGCCTCGCGAGAATCCGACAGCGTCATGATGACGTTCGGGCGCGCTCGGGTTAACCGAGCAAGGCGGGAAGATCCGAGTCGCTCGGATCCGTGTAAAAAAAGCTGAAGTTCGGGCGGGTTCGGATTCCGAGGAACCGAACCCGCTCATCTCTAGTTTTAACTGAATGTTGAATAAGACAATCCTTTTAATTACTGCTGAACAGAAGAAGCATTAATAATAGGATTTTGATAACCTACCGGTAAATCCTTTTCTCCTAGTCCGTAGAGGATGCTGGGGACAACATCAAGACCATGGGGTATAGACGGGATCCGCAGGAGACATGGGCACTCTAAAGACTTTTCATTGGGTGAACTGGCTCCTCCCTCTATGCCCCTCTCCAGACCCCAGTTGTTGGAACTGTGCCCAGGGAGACTGACATTTCGAGGAAAGGAATTACTTAACAAGTGGTGAGATATATACTAACTCACACCCTCAACCATGCCGCACACATGGCATTCAACATAACACACGCCAACAGGCATGAACTAATTGCAGCAACATGCTGAAACCAAGAAAATACAACTTGTGTAACTCTAATAACTAAACTGCAGGTAAAGAACGCACTGGGACGGGCGCCCAGCATCCTCTACGGACTAGGAGAAAAGGATTTACAAGTAGGTTATCAAAATCCTATTTTCTCGTACGTCCTAGAGGATGCTGGGGACGACATCAAGACCATGGGGTCTATACCAAAGCTCCAGTACGGGCGGGAGAGTGCGGATGACCCTGCAGCACCGATTGACCAAACTTGAGGTCCTCATCGGCCAAGGTGTCAAACTTGTAGAACTTAGCAAATGTGTTTGACCCTGACCAAGTAGCTGCTCGGCAAAGTTGTAATGCCGAGACCCCCCGGGCAGCCACCCAGGATGAGCCCACCTTACTAGTGGAGTGGGCCTTTACCGACGTCGGTAACGGCAAACCAGCCGTAGTATGAGCTTGCTGAATCGTATTTCTGATCCAACGTGCAATAGTCTGCTTGGAAGCAGGCCAGCTAATCTTGTTGTGAGCATACAGGACAAACAGAGCCTCTGTTTTCCGTATACAAGCTGTATACGACATAGATTTTCAAAGCTCTAACCACATCTAGAGATTTTGAATCAGTGAATGTGTCAGTAACTACTGGCACTACAATAGGTTGGTTTATGTGGAAAGATGAAACCACCTTCGGAAGAAAATGTTGACGAGTCCTCAACTCTGTCCTATCTTCATGGAAGATCAGGTAAGGGCTCTTGTGAGACAAGGCCCCCAATTCAGACACCCGCCGCGCGGATGCCAAAGCCAAAAGCATCACCACTTTCCAAGTGATTAACTTCAACTCTATCTTTTGTAGAGGCTCAAACCAATCCGATTGAAGGAACTGCAATACCACGTTAAGGTCCCATGGTGCCACTGGAGGCACGAATGGAGGCTGGATGTGCAGAACCCCTTTCACAAAGGTCTGAACCTCTGGAAGAGAGGCCAATTGTTTCTGGAAGAACACTGACAAGGCCGAAATCTGGACCTTGATTGATCCCAATCGGAGGCCCACCTCCACACCATCCTGCAAAAAATGGAGAAAACGTCCCAACTCAAACTCTTCCGTAGGAGCCTTCTTGGATTCACACCAAGACACATATTTTCTCCAAATACGGTGGTAATGTTTCGACATTACTCCCTTTCTGGCCTGAATAAGGGTGGGGATGACCTCCTCGGGAATACCCTTCCTGGCTAGGATACGGCGCTCAACAGCCATGCCGTCAAACGTAGCCGCGGTAAGTCTTGGTACACGCACGGCCCCTCGAGGAGGAAGAGGCCGAGGATCTTCTATGAGCAGCTGCTGAAGATCTGGGTACCAAGCCCTCCTTGGCCAGTCCGGGGCAATGAAGATTGCTCGAACCCTTGTTTTTCTTATGATCCTGAGTACTTTTGGGATCAGCAGAAGTGGAAGGAAGACATACACTGACGGAAACACCCACTGGGTCACCAGTGCATCCACTGCTACTGCTTGAGGGTCTCTCGACCTGGAAAAGTATCTCTGAAGCTTCTTGTTGAGACAAGATGCCATCATGTCTATTTGAGGAACTCCCCAAAGACTTGTCTCCTCTGCGAAGACTTCTTGGTGGAAGCCCCACTCTCCTGGATGGAGATCGTGTCTGCTGTTTTTCTGCCCAGCGGAGGATTTTTGTCGCCTCTGCCATTGCCGCTCTGCTTTTTGTTCCGCCCTGCCTGTTTATGTATGCGACTGCTGTTACATTGTCCGCCTGGATCTGCACGGGACGGTCTTGAAGAAGATGTACCGCTTGTTGAAGGCCGTTGTAAATGGCTCTTAGCTCCAGAACGTTTATGTGAAGGCAGGCTACCTGTTGTGACCAACGTCCCTGGAAGTTTTCTCGCTGAGAGACTGCTCCCCTGCCTCGGAGACTTGCATCCGTGGTTACCAGGACCCAGTCCTGAATCCCGGACCTGCGTCCCTCTAGCAGGTGAGAGCTGTGCAACCACCACAGGAGCGAAATCCTGGTTTTTGACGACAGGATTATCTTTCTGTGCATGTGTAGGTGTGACCCCAACCACTTGTCCAACAGGTCCCACTGGAATACTCTGGCATGGAACCTGCCAAACTGTATGGCCTCGTAGGCCGCCACCATCTTCCCCAACAACCGAATGCACTGATGGATCGACACACTTGATGGTTTCAATATCTGTTTTACTATTTTCTGGATTTCCAGAGCCTTTTCCAGCAGAAGAAATACTCTCTGAACTTCTGTGTCCAGAATAATCTCAAGGAAAGACAACCGTGTCGTCGGTTCCAACTGTGACTTTGGGTAATTTATGATCCACCCGTGTTGTTGGAGTATTGACAGAGAGAGTGATATATTTTGTAACAACTGCTCCCTGGATCTCGCCTTCATCAGGAGGTCGTCCAGATAAGGAATTATATTGACTCCTTTCTGACGAAGTAGAACCATCATCTCCGCCATCACCTTGGTGAATACCCTCGGCGCCGTGGAGAGACCGAAAGGTAACGTCTGGAATTGGTAATGGCAATCCTGAACCGCAAATCTCAGATAAGCCTGGTGAGGAGGATAAATGGGAACATGCAGGTAAGCATCCTTTATGTCCACCGACACCAAGTAGTCCCCCTCCTCCAGACTGGCAATCACTGCCCGAAGTGATTCCATCTTGAACTTGAACCTTTTTAGGTAACAATTCAGATCCTTTAGATTTAGGATCGGTCTGACCAAGCCGTCCGGCTTCGGAACCACAAAGAGGCTTGAATAAAAACCCATCCCTTGTTGTGACAACGATACCAGGACTATGATCTGGTCTTGACATAATTTTTGGATTGTCGCTGTTACTGCTACTCTTTCTGACGGAGAAACTGGCAAGGTCAATTTGAAAAATTGGCATGGGGGAACGTCTTGAAACTCCAGCTTGTACCCCTGTGATACTATCTGCAACACCCAGGGATCCAGGCCAGACAGAATCCAATCCTGGCTGAAGAGTCTGAGACTTGCCCCCACCCGAGCGGCCTCCCGCAAGGGAGCTCCAGCGTCATGCTGGGGATTTGGCAGAAGTAGGGGTAGACTTCTGCTCTTGGGAACCTGGAGCCGCTGTGGGCTTCTTTCCCCTTCCACTACCTGCAACGAAGGGGGACACTCTTGTCTTTTTGTATTTATTGGGCCGAAAGGACTGCATTTGCGGGTGATAGGTCTTTTTTGCCGGTGCAGGCGCAGAGGGCAAAAATGTCGACTTACCTGCGGTATCCGCCGAGACTAACGCATCCAGGCCATCGCCAAATAAGGCCTCACCTTTATATGGGAGAGCCCAATGTTTCTTTTGGAATCTGCATCCGCGTTCCACTGGCGAATCCACAATGCCCGCCTAGCCGATACTGCGATGGTAGCGGCCTGTGAACTCAGAGTCCAATATCCTTCATTGCTTCCAGCATGTAGGCGGCAGCGTCCTTGATATTCCCTAACTTAAGGAGTATCTCATCTTTATCAATCATGTCAATTTCTGATGACACGCTTTCTGACCATTTTTCAATAGCACGACTCACCCATGCGCAGGCAATAGTGGGCCTGATCAGTGTACCATTGGTAACATAAATGGATTTCAATGTCGTTTCCATTTTGCGGTCTGCCGGCTCTTTAAGAGAAGCCGTGCCAGGAGCAAGGAGAATTACCTTCTTTGTCAACCTGGAAAGTGCACTGTCTAACACAGGGGGTGACTCCCACTTTTTCCTGTCTTCAGCCGGGAAAGGGTAAGCTATGTGAATCCTTTTGGGAATACAAAATCTTTTATCAGGATTCACCCACATCCCTTCAAACAGAGCATTTAGTTCGTGTGAAGGAGGGAACGTGACTTTGGACTTCTTTTACTTACATAAATACGCCTTCTCCTGAGGTACAGGAGTGGTTTCTGTAACCTCCAACACGTCCCTTATAGCCACAATCATATATTGTATATTTTTTGCCAATTTATGATATCTCTCTCTGGATTCACTATCGTCGACACAAGAGTCAGAATCCCTGTCGGTATCAGTCTTTACAACATTTGCAAATGGTGTCTTATGTGACCCAGAGGGGCAGCCCGCATAAGGAATAATAAGATTTTACTCACCGGTAAATCTATTTCTCGTAGTCCGTAGTGGATGCTGGGACTCCGTAAGGACCATGGGGAATAGCGGCTCCGCAGGAGACTGGGCACAACTAAAGAAAGCTTTAGGACTACCTGGTGTGCACTGGCTCCTCCCACTATGACCCTCCTCCAGACCTCAGTTAGGATACTGTGCCCGGAAGAGCTGACACAATAAAGAAGGATTTTGAATCCCGGGTAAGACTCATACCAGCCACACCAATCACACCGTATAACTCGTGATACTATACCCAGTTAACAGTATGAAATATAACTGAGCCTCTCAACAGATGGCTCAACAATAACCCTTTAGTTAGGCAATAACTATATACAAGTATTGCAGACAATCCGCACTTGGGATGGGCGCCCAGCATCCACTACGGACTACGAGAAATAGATTTACCGGTGAGTAAAATCTTATTTTCTCTGACGTCCTAAGTGGATGCTGGGACTCCGTAAGGACCATGGGGATTATACCAAAGCTCCCAAACGGGCGGGAGAGTGCGGATGACTCTGCAGCACCGAATGAGCAAACTCTAGGTCCTCCTCAGCCAGGGTATCAAACTTGTAGACTCTTGCAAAAGTGTTTGAACCCGACCAAGTAACAGCTCGGCAAAATTGTAAAGCCGAGACCCCTCGGGCAGCCGCCCAAGAAGAGCCCCTTTCCTCGTGGAATGGGCTTTTACAGATTTAGGGTGCGGCAGTCCAGCCGCAGAATGTGCAAGTTGAATCGTGCTACAGATCCAGCGAGCAATAGTCTGCTTAGAAGCAGGAGCACCCAGCTTGTTGGGTGCATATAGGATAAATAGCGAGTCAGTTTTCCTGACTCCAGCCGTCCTGGAAACATATATTATTCAGGGCCCTGACTACGTCCAGTAACTTGGAATCCTCCAAGTCCCAAGTAGCCGCAGGCACCACAATAGGTTGGTTCACATGAAACACTGATACCACCTTAGGAAGGAATTGGGAACGAGTCCTCAATTCCGCCCTATCCATATAAAAAAATCAGATAAGGGCTTTTGCATGATAAAGCCGCCAATTCTGATACACGCCTGGCCGACGCCAAGGCCAACAGCATGACCACTTTCCACGTGAGGTATTTTAGCTCCACGGATTTAAGTGGCTCAACCCAATGCGACTTCAGGAAATCCAACACCACGTTGAGATCCCACGGTGCCACTGGAGGCACAAACAGGGGCTGGCTCTGCAGCACTCCCTTAACAAAAGTCTGAACTTCAGGCAGTGAAGCCAGTTCTATTTTGGAAGAAAATTGATAGAGCCGAAATCTGGACCTTAATGGAACCCAATTTTAGGCCCATAGTCACCCCTGACTGTAGGAAGTGCAGAAATCGACCTAGCTGAAATTCCTCCGTTGGGGCCTTCCTGGCCTCACAGCACGCAACATATTTCCGCCATATGCGGTGATAATGGTTTGCGCTCACTTCTTTCCTAGCTTTAATTAGCGTAGGGATAACTTCCTCCGGAATGCCCTTTTCCTTCAGGATCCGGGCGTTCAACAGCCATGCCGTCAAACGCAGCCGCGGTACGTCTTGGAACAGACAGGCCCCCTGCTGCAGCAGGTCCTGTCTGAGCAGCAGAGGCCATGGGTCCTCTGAGATCATTTCTTGGAGTTCTGGGTACCAAGTTCTTCTTGGCCCATCCGGAACAATGAGTATAGTTCTTACTCCTCTCCTTCTTATTATTATTCTCATTACCCTGAATATGAGAGGCAGAGAAGGGAACACATACACCGACTGGTACATCCACGGTGTTACCAGAGCGTCCACAGCTATCGCCTGAGGGTCCTTTGACCTGGCGAAATATCTTTTTAGCTTTTTGTTGAGGCGGGACGCAATCATGTCCACCTGTGGCCTTTTCCAACGGTGTACAATCATTTGGAAGACTTCTGGATGAAGTCCCCACTCTCCCGGGTGGAGGTCGTGTCTGCTGAGAAAGTCTGCTTCCCAGTTGTCCACTCCGGGAATGAACACTGCTGACAGTGCTAACACATGATTTTCCGCCCATCGGAGAATCCTTGTGGCTTCTGCCATCGCCATCCTGCTTCTTGTGCCGCCCTGTCGGTTTACATGAGCGACCGCCGTGATGTTGTCTGACTGGATCAGCACCGTCCGGTGTTGAAGCAGGGGTCTAGCCTGAATATTTATGTGTAGGGAAGTCTCCTGACTTGTCCATAGTCCTTGGAAGTTTCTTCCCTGTGTGACTGCCCCCCAGCCTCGAAGGCTGGCATCCGTGGTCACCAGGACCCAGTCCAGTATGCCGAATCTGCGGCCCTCTAGAAGATGAGCACTCTGCAGCCACCACAACAGCGACACCCTGGCCCTTGGAGACAGGGTTATCCGCCGATGCATCTGAAGATGCGACCCGGACCACTTGTCCAACAGATCCCACTGGGAGATCCTTGCATGGAACCTGCCGAATGGAATTTCTTCGTAAGATGCTACCATCTTTCCCAGGGTTCGCGTGCATTGATGCACCGACACCTGTATTTGTATTAGGAGGTCTCTGTCTAGAGGCGACAACTCCTTGGACTTCTCCTCCGGGAGAAACCCTTTTTTTCTTGTTCTGTGTCCAGAACCATACCCAGGAACAGTAGACGCGTCGTAGGAACCAGCTGCGACTTTGGAATATTCAGAATCCAGCCGTGCTGTTGTAGCACTTCCTGAGATAGTGCTACTCCGACGAACAACTGCTCCCTGGACCTCGCCTTTATAAGGAGATCGTCCAAGTACGGGATAATTATTTTGGCCATTACCTTGGTAAATACCCTCGGTGCCGGGGACAGACCATCGGCAACGTCTGGAATTGGTAATGACAAACCTGTACCACAATTTTGAGGTACTCCTGGTGAGGAGGGTAAATAGGGACATGCAGGTAAGCATCCTTGATGTCCAGTGATAACATGAAATTCTCCAGGCTTGCAATAATCGCCCTGAGCGATTCCATTTTGAACTTGAACCTTCGTATATAAGTGTTGAAGGATTTCAATTTTAGAATGGGTCTCACCGAACCGTCTGGTTTCGGTACCACAAACATTTTGGAATAGTAACCCCGGCCTTGTTGAAGGAGGGGTACCTTGATTTCACCTGCTGGGAGTACAGCTTGTGAATTGCCGCCAGTACTACCTCCCTTTCTCCAAGGGCAGCAGGCAAGGCTGATGTGAGGTAACGGCGAGGGGGAGTCGCCTCGAACTCCAGCTTGTATCCCTGTGATACTACTTGCAGAACCTAGGGATCCACCTGTGGGCAAGCCCACTGGTCCCTGAAGTTCCCGAGACGCGCCCCCACCGCACCTGTCTCCACCTGTGGAGCCCCAGCGTCATGCGGTGGACTCAGAGGAAGCGGGAGAAGATTTTTGATCCTGGGAACTGGCTGTCTGGTGCAGCTTTTTCCTTCTTCCCTTGTCTCTGTGCAGAAAGGAAGCGCCTTTGACCCGCTTGCTTTTCTGAAGCCGAAAGGACTGTACCTGAAAATACGGTGCTTTCTTAGGCTGTGAGGAAACCTGAGGTAAAAATTTTGCTTCCCAGCTGTTGCTGTGGATACGAGGTCCCAGAGACCATCCCCAAACAATTCCTCACCCTTATAAGGCAGAATCTCCATGTGCCTTTTAAAGTCAGCATCACCTGTCCACTGCCGGGTCTCTAATACCCTCCTGGCAGAATGGACATTGCCTTAATTCTGGATGCCAGCCGGCAAATATCCCTCTATGCATCCCTCATATATAAGACGACGTCTTTAATATGCTCTATGTTAGCAAAATATTATCTCTGTCTAGGGTATTAATATTGACAGGGTATCAGACCACGCTGCAGCAGCACTATTCATGCTGAGGCAATTGCAGGTCTCAGTATAGTACCTGAGTGTGTATATACAGACTTCAGGATAGCCTCCTGCTTTTTATCAGCAGGCTCCTTCAAAGTGGCCGTATCCTAAGACGGCAGTGCCACCTTTTTTGACAAACGTGTGAGCGCCTTATCCACCCTAGGGGATATCTCCCAACGTGACCTATCCTCTGGCGGGAAAGGGTACGCCATCAGTAACTTTTTAGAAATTACCAGTTTCTTATCGGGGGAACCCACGCTTCTTTACACACTTCATTCACTCATCTGATGGGGGAACAAAACACTGGTTGCTTTTTCTCCCCAAACATAAAACCCCTTTTATGTGGTACTTGGGTTCATGTCAGAAATGTGTAACACATTTTTCATTGCCGAAATCATGCAACGGATGTTCCTAGTGGAATGTGTATATGTCTCAATCTCGTCGACACTGGAGTCAGACTCCGTGTCGACATCTGTGTCTGCCATCTGAGGTAACGGGCGTTTTTTGAGCCCCTGACGGCCTTTGAGACGCCTGGGCAGGCGCGGGCTGAGAAGCCGGCTGTCCCACAGCTGTTACGTCATGCAGCCTTTCATGTAAGGAGTTGACATTGTCGGTTAATACCTTCCACCTATCCATCCACTCTGATGTCGGCACCACAGGGGGCGACATCCCATTTATCGGCCTCTGCTCCGCCTCCACGTAACCTTCCTCATCCAACATGTCGACACAGCCGTACCGACACACCGCACACACACAGGGAATGCTCTGACTGAGGACAGGACCCCACAAAGTCCTTTGGGGAGACAGAGAGAGACAGAGAGAGAGTATGCCAGCACACACCAGAGCGCTATATAATGCAGGGATTAACACTATAACTGAGTGATTTTTCCCCCAATAGCTGCTTGTATACACATATTGCGCCTAAATTTAGTGCCCCCCCTCTCTTTTTAACCCTTTGAGCCTGAAAACTACAGGGGAGAGCCTGGGGAGCGGTCTTCCAGCTGCACTGTGAAGAAAAAATGGCGCCAGTGTGCTGAGGGAGTTAGCCCCGCCCCTTTTTCAGCTGACTTTTCTCCCGCTTTTTTCTGGAATTCTGGCAGGGGTAATTTATCACATATATAGCCCTGGGACTATATATTGTGATGATTTGCCAGCCAAGGTGTTTATATTGCTGCTCAGGGAGCCCCCCCCCCCCCCCCCCCCAGCGCCCTGCACCCATCAGTGACCGGAGTGTGAGGTGTGCATGAGGAGCAATGGCGCACAGCTGCAGTGCTGTGCGCTACCTTGTTGAAGACCGAGGTCTTCTGCCACCGATTTTCCGGACCACTTCTTGCTTCTGGCTCTGTAAGGGGGACGGCGGCGCGGCTCCGGGACCGAACGATCGAGGTCGGGTCCTGTGTTCGATCCCTCTGGAGCTAATGGTGTCCAGTAGCCTAAGAAGCCCAAACTATCTCCAGTCAGGTAGGTTCGCTTCTTCTCCCCTTAGTCCCTCGCTGCAGTGATTCTGTTGCCAGCAGATCTCACTGTAAAATAAAAAACCTAAAATATACTTTCTTTCTAGGAGCTCAGGAGAGCCCCTAGTGTGCATCCAGCTCAACCGGGCACAAGATTCTAACTGAGGTCTGGAGGAGGGTCATAGTGGGAGGAGCCAGTGCACACCAGGTAGTCCTAAAGCTTTCTTTAGTTGTGCCCAGTCTCCTGCAGAGCCGCTATTCCCCATGGTCCTTACGGAGTCCCAGCATCCACTTAGGACGTCAGAGAAAACAGCATCCTGAAAAATCACATCTTCCACAGATTTTCTCCAGCATGCAGCCTTAGATTCAGACTCATCTAATCTACGGTTAATCAGATGCATACTGTCACGTAACTCTTTCACCCATGCAGGCTCTTGGTCTGCCGGTAGCGCCACCACATTACAAGTCTGTGTCCCTAAAATGGCTTCCTCCGGGGAGGAACTCCCTGCCTCAGACATGCCTCACACGTGTACAGCACACCAACAGACACACTGGGACTTATTTTGGGGACAGACCCACAGTAAGATCTGTCAGAGGGACACAGGATAGGAGCAACCAGTTCACAATCCCAGCGCCAGTATTTCCACAGCCTAACAGCGCTTTTTAAATAGTAATATACACTATCAAATGCACCACAATCGCTTTGTGCCCCCCCTTTATAGCACCCTATACTTGTCAGAAGTGGAGGAGAGGACCAACGTGTTCTCTGCAGCCTGAGGAGAGAGAGAAAATGGCGCTGAGTAGTGTGCTGGCTGCCTGAGGAAGAAGCTCCACCCCCGCAATGGCGCGTCCTTACACTCATACAAACACTGTAATATTTATACTGGTGGGAGCAGGGCTGTGCCAGCGGCAACTTATGCCCCCTTTTAGCCAGTTTCTGCCAGAGTCTGGCAATTACAGTTTAATGCCAAAAAATGCAAAATCATGCACTTGGGTCTCAAAAATCCTAAAGCTAAACACAGTATTAATGGCACTATACTGGAAACTACTGAGGAGGAAAGGGATCTAGGAGTCACTATTTCAGATGACTTAAAGACAGGTAAGCAATGTAACAAGGCAATGAGGAAGGCTAGTCAGATGCTTGGCTGCATTGGGAGAGGAATCAGCAGCAGAAAGAAAGAAGTTATGCCACTGTATAGGTCATTGGTACGGCCTCATCTAGAATACTGTATTCAGTTCTGGAGGCCATATCTTCAAAAGGATATTAATACATTAGAAACTGTACAAAGGAGGGCAACTAAAATGGTGCATGGCCTACATCACAAAACATACCCAGAAAGACTAAGAAATCTCAATATGTATAGTTTGGAGCAGAGAAGGGAAAGGGGGGACATGATAGAAACTTTCAAATATATCAAGGGTTTTAACAAAGTCCAGGAGGGAAACATTCTCCAAATGAAGAGAAGCAATAGGACACGAGGACATGCACTGAGACTGGAGGGGGGGAGGTTCAGGGGAAATTTGCGGAAAAATTATTTCACAGAAAGGGTAGTGGACAAGTGGAATAGCCTCCCATCAGAGGTGGTAGAGGCTAAGACAGTAGAGCAATTTAAACATGCATGGGATAGACATAAGGATATCCCTACAAAGAAATAAGGCTCAAATAAGGTTAGAGATAAAAATAATATAAAAAAAAAAAAAAAAAGGGGCAGACTAGATGGGCGGCTGGGCCAAGTGGTTCTTATCTGCCGACAAATTCTATGTTTCTATGTCACTTACTTGATAGAAGATCATTCTTCTTATACTCACCTGTCTTCTTACTTCTGGCTCTGTGAGGGGGGTGACGGCGTGCTGTGGGAGTGAGCATCTAGACACGGCTAGCGTTCAGTTCCCTTCAGGAGCTAATGGTGTCCTGTCAGCCAGAAGCCGAGCCATGAAACTGAGGAAGTTGGTTCTGCTTCTGCCCCCTCAGTCCCACGAAGCAGGGAGTCTGATGCCAGCAGATCTCCCTGAAAATAAAAAACCTAACATAAGTCTTTTCAGAGAAACTCAGTAGAGCTCCTCAGAGTGCATCCAGTCGACCTGGGCACATTTCTAAAACTGGGGTCTGGAGGAGGGGCATAGAGGGAGGAGCCAGTTCACACCCAATGAAAAGTCTTTAGAGTGCCCATGTCTCCTGCGGATCCCGTCTATACCCCATGGTCTTGATGTTGTCCCCAGCATCCTCTAGGACGTATGACAAAAAATTATTGCAAAATTACTTAGTTTCAAGGGAAATTATGACTATTTTAACCAATGACAAACGTGAGACTTGTTTTTGAGACAGAAGGAACAGAATTTGAGTAAGTATTGAGTGTGTGAAAATGAATAATAAAAGACAAGACAGAACTGAAGTGTAATCTAAACAGCCAGCATTTGATGCAAGGTATAATAGCATTTGAGTATAGATGTGTCCTCTTTCATCGTTGCCGCAGTTACGTTAAAAATCCCTTTCCGGTCGTGAGCTCACTCACTAACACTGGGGGCCAAATGTAATAGAGTGAGAGTTTCAGAAAGTGAGAGATTTGGTAAGGTTTTTCAGTTTTTTTTAAAGTGGGAGTCATTTACACTGCAAAACCAGGTTGATCTTGCTGTGTAAATGATTGCCACTTTAAAAAAAATAAGATTTTACTCACCGGTAAATCTATTTCTCGTAGTCCGTAGTGGATGCTGGGAACTCCGAAAGGACCATGGGGAATAGCGGGCTCCGAAGGAGGCTGGGCACTCTAGAAAGATTTATCACTACCTGGTGTGCACTGGCTCTTCCCACTATGACCCTCCTCCAAGCCTCAGTTAGGACACTGTGCCCGGACGAGCTGACATAATAAGGAAGGATTTTGAATCCCAGGTAAGACTCATACCAGCCACACCAATCACACCGTACAACTCGTGATACTATATCCAGTTTGACAGTATGAAAACAACTGAGCCTCTCAACAGATGGCTCAACAATAACCCTTTAGTTAGCAATAACTATTTACAAGTATTGCAGACAATCCGCACTTGGGATGGGCGCCCAGCATCCACTACGGACTACGAGAAATAGATTTACCGGTGAGTAAAATCTTATTTTCTCTGACGTCCTAGTGGATGCTGGGAACTCCGAAAGGACCATGGGGATTATACCAAAGCTCCCAAACGGGCGGGAGAGTGCGGATGACTCTGCAGCACCGAATGAGAGAACTCAAGGTCCTCCTCAGCCAGGGTATCAAATTTGTAGAATTTTGCAAACGTGTTTGCCCCTGACCAAGTAACAGCTCGGCAAAGTTGTAAAGCCGAGACCCCTCGGGCAGCCGCCCAAGATGAGCCCACCTTCCCTGTGGAATGGGCTTTCACTGATTTAGGATGCGGCAGTCCAGCCGCAGAATACGCCTGCTGAATCGTGTCACAGATCCAGCGAGCGATAGTCTGCTTAGAAGCAGGAGCACCCAGCCTGTTGGGTGCATACAGGATAAATAGCGAGTCAATTTTCCTGACTCTAGCCGTCCTGGAAACATAATTTTTCAAGGCCCTGACTACGTCCAGTAACTTGGAATCCTCCAAGTCCCTAGTAGCCGCAGGCACCACAATAGGTTGGTTCAAGTGAAAAGCTGATACCACCTTAGGGAGAAACTGGGGACGAGTCCTCAATTCTGCCCTATCCATATGGAAAATCAGATAAGGACTTTTATATGACAAGCCGCCAATTCTGATACACGCCTGGCCGAAACCAAGGCCAATAACATGACCACTTTCAACGTGAGATATTTTAGATCCACGGTTTTTAGTGGTTCAAACCAATGTGATTTTAAGAAACTCAACACCACGTTGAGATCCCAAGGTGCCACTGGAGGCACAACAGGGGGCTGAATATGCAGCACTCCTTTTACAATGTCTGAACTTCAGGTACTGAAGCTAATTCTTTCTGGAAGAAAATCGACAGAGCCGAGATCTGTATCTTAATGGAGCCTAATTTTAGGCCCATAGACACTCCTGCTTGTAGGAAATGCAGAAATCGACCTAGTTGAAATTCCTCTGTTGGGGCCTTTTTTGGCCTCACACCAAGCAACATATTTCCGCCATATGCGGTGATAATGTTTTGCAGTTACATCTTTCCTGGCTTGAATCAGCGTAGGAATGACTTCCTCCAGAATGCCCTTTTCCTTTAGGATTCGGCGTTCAACCGCCATGCCATCAAAACGTAGCCGCGGTAAGTCTTGGAACAGACAGGGCCCCTGCTGCAGCAGGTCCTGTCTGAGCGGCAGAGGCCATGGGTCCTCTGATATAATTTCTTGAAGTTTTGGGTACCAGGCTCTTCTTGGCCAATCCGGAACCACGAGTATCGTTCTTACTCCTCGCCTTCTTATTATTCTCAGTACCTTTGGTATGAGAGGCAGAGGGGGGAACACATAAACCGACTGGTACACCCACGGTGTTACCAGAGCGTCCACAGCTATCGCCTGAAGGTCCCTTGACCTGGCGCAATATCTTTTATAGCTTTTTGTTGAGGCGGGACGCCTTCATGTCCACCTGTGGCCTTTCCCAATGGTGTACAATCCCTTGGAAGACTTCTGGATGAAGTCCCCACTCTCTCGGGTGGAAGTCAGTACCTTGGGTATGAGAGGCAGAGGAGGGAACACATACCCTGACTGGTACACCCACGGTGTTACCAGAGCGTCTACAGCTTATTGCCTGAGGGTCCCTGGACCTGGCGCAATACCTGTCGAGTTTTTAATCATGTGGAAGACTTCTGGGTGAAGTACCCACTCTCCCGGGTGGAGGTCGTGCTGAGGAAGTCTGCTTCCCAGTTGTCCACTCCGGGAATGAACACTGTTGACAGTGCTAACACATGAATTTCCGCCCATCGGAGAATCCTTGTGGCTTCTGCCATCGCCATCCTGCTTCTTGTGCCGCCCTGTTGGTTTACATGGGCGACTGCCGTGATGTTGTCTGATTGGATCAGGACCGGCTGGTTTTGAAGCAGAGGCCTTGCCTGACTCAGGGCATTGTAAATGGCCCTCAGTTCCAGAATATTTATGTAGGGAAGTCACCTGACTTGACCAAAGTCCCTGGAAGTTTCTTCCCTGTGTGACTGCCCCCCAGCCTCAAAGGCTGGCATCCATGGTCACTAGGACCTAGTCCTGTATGTCGAACCTGCGGCCCTCTTGAAGATGGGCACTCTGCAGCCACTACAGTAGAGATACCCTGGTCCTTGGAGACAGGGTTATCAGCCGATGCATCTGAAGATGCGACCCGGACCACTTGTCTAACAGGTCCCCCTGAAAAGTTCTTGCATGGAACCTGCCGAATGGGATTGCTTCGTAGGAAGCTATCATTTTTCCCAGGACTCGCGTGCAATGATGCACCGATAACTGTTTTGGCTTCAGGAGGTCTCTGACTAGAGATGACAGCTCCTTGGCTTTCTCCTCCGGGAGAAACACTTATTTCTGGTCTGTGTCCAGAACCATCCCCAGGAACAGTAGACGTGTCGTAGGAACCAGCTGTGACTTTGGACTGTTTAGAATCCAACCGTGCTGTTGTAGCACTTTCCAAAATAGTGCTACCCCGACTAGCAACTGCTCCTTGGACCTCGCCCTTATAAGGAGATTGTCCAAGTACGGGATAATTAAAAACTCCCCTTTTTCGAAGGAGTATCATCATTCCGGCCATTACCTTGGTAACACCCTCGGTGCCATGTACAGTCCAAACGGCAGAGTCTGGACTTGGTAATGGTAATCCTGTACCACAAATCTGAGGTACTCCTGGCGAGGATAGTAAATGGGGACATGCAGGTAAGCATCCTTGATGTCCTGGGATACCATGTAATCCCCCTCGTCCAGGCTTGCAATAACCGCCCTGAGCGATTCCATCTTGAACTTGAATTTTTTTATGTATGTGTTCAAGGATTTTAAATATAAAAAAGGGTCACACCGAACCATGCGGTTTCGGTACCCTAAACCGTGTGGAATAGTAACCCCGTCCTTGTTGAAGTAGGGGCACCTTAAGTATTACCTGCTGGGAATACAGCTTATTGATTGCCTCTAGCACAGCCTCCCTGCCTGAGGGAGTTGTCGGCAAGGCATATTTGAGGAAACGGCGGGGGGAAGACATCTCGAATTCTAGCTTGTACCCCTGAAATACTACTTGAATGAAACAGGGATCCACCTGTGAGCGAGCCCACTGATCGCTGAAATTTTTGAGACGGCCCCCCACCGTACCTGGCTATACCTGTGGAGCCCCCGCGTCATGCTGTGGACTCAGAGGAAGCGAGAGAAGAATTATGATTCTGGGAACAGGCTGACTGGTGCAGCTTTTTTCCTTCTTCCCTTGTCTCTGTACAGAAAGAAAGCGCCTTTGACCCGCTTGCTTTTCTGAAGCCGAAAGGACTGTACCTGATAATACAGTGCTTTCTTAGACTGTGAGGAAAACTGAGGTAAAAATATTTCTTCCCAGCTGTTGCTGCGGATACGAGGTCCCAGAGACCATCCCCAAATAATTCCTCACCCTTATAAGGCAGGATCTCTATGCGCCTTTTAAGGTCAGCATCACCTGTCCAGTGACAGGTTTCTAATACCCTCCTGACAGAATGGACATTACATTCATTTTGGATGCCAGCCGGCAAAATATCCCTCTGTGCATCCCTCATACATAAGACGACGTCTTTAATATGTTCTCATGTTAGCAAACTAGTATGTTTGACAGGGTCACCGACCACGCTGCAGCAGCACGCTCTGCAGGTTTCAGTCTAGTACCTGAGTGTGTAAATACAGACTTCAGGATAGCCTCCTGCTTTTTATCAACAGGTACCTTCAAAGTGGCCGTTCCTAAAACGGCAGTGCCACCTATTTTGACAACCGTGTGAGCGCCTTATCCACCCTAGGGGAGATCTCCCAGCGTAACTTATCCTCTGGCGGGAAAAGGTACGCCATCAGTAACTTTTTAGAAATTACCAGTTTCTTATCAGGGGGAACCCACGTTTTTCACACACTTCATTCATTCAACTGATGGGGGAACAAAACACTGCCTGCTTTTTCTCCCCAAACATAAAAACCCATTTTTAGAGGTTAATGTCAGAAATGTGTAACACATTTTTTATTGCCGGGATCAAGTCACGGATGTTCCTAGTGGATTGTGTATATGTCTCAACCTTGTCGACACTGGAGGCAGACTCCGTGTCGACATCTGTGTCTGCCATCTGAATGAGCGGGCGTTTTTGAGCCCCTGATGGCCTTTGAGACGCCTGGGCAGGCGCGGGCTGAGAAGCCGGCTGTCCCACAGCTGTTACGTCATCCACCCTTTTATGTAAGGAGTTGACACTGTCGGTTAATACCTTTCACCTAACCATCCACTCTGGTGTCGGCCCCACAGGGGGCGACATCACATTTATCGTCATCTGCTCTGTCTCTATATAAGCCTCCTCCTCAAACATGTCGACACAGCCTACCGACACACCGCACACACACAGGGAATGCTCTGACTGAGGACAGGACCCCATAAAGCCCTTTGGGGAGACAGAGAGAGAGTATGCCAGCACACACCAGAGCGCTATATAATGTGGGGATTAACACTATAACTGAGTGAATTTTCCCCCATAGCTGCTTGCATATACAATAGTGCGCCTACATTTAGTGCCCCCCCCTCTCTTTTTAACCCTTTGAGCCTGAAACTACAGGGGAGAGCCTGGGGAGCTTTCTTCCAGCTGCACTGTGAAGAGAAAATGGCGCCAGTGTGTCTGAGGGAGATAGCTCCGCCCCTTTTCCGCAGCCTATTCTCCCGCTTTTTTTCTGGATTCTGGCAGGGGTATTTACCACATATATAGCCTCTGGGGCTTTATATTGTGGTATTTTTGCCAGCCAAGGTGTTTTTATTGCTGCTCAGGGCACCCCCCCCAAGCGCCCTGCACCCTCAGTGACCGGAGTGTGAAGTGTGTATGAGGAGCAATGGCGCACAGCTGCAGTGCTGTGCGCTACCTTGGTGAAGACTGATGTCTTCTGCCGCCGCTTTTCCGGACCTCTTCTTGCTTCTGGCTCTGTAAGGGGGACGGCGGCGCGGCTCCGGGACCGAACACCAAGGACTGGGCCTGCGGTCGATCCCTCTGGAGCTAATGGTGTCCAGTAGCCTAAGAAGCCCAATCCGGCTGCAAGCAGGCGAGTTCGCTTCTTCTCCCCTTAGTCCCTCGCTGCAGTGAGCCTGTTGCCAGCAGGTCTCACTGAAAATAAAAAACCTAAATCTATACTTTCTTTCTAAGGGCTCAGGAGAGCCCCTAGTGTGCATCCAACCTCGGCCGGGCACAAGATCTAACTGAGGCTTGGTGGAGGGTCATAGTGGGAGGAGCCAGTGCACACCAGGTAGTCATAAATCTTTCTAGAGTGCCCAGCCTCCTTCGGAGCCCGCTATTCCCCATGGTCCTTTCGGAGTTCCCAGCATCCACTAGGACGTCAGAGAAAACTGTAGAACCTTACCAAATCTCTCACTTTCTGAAACTCTCACTCTATTACATTTGGCCCTGGGCGTCTATTTGCGCATCCACTCACCCACCCAAAAAAATGTGCCTTCTTAACATCAGACTCTGCTGATTAAACTGTTATGCAGCATGCCTATATACTGTGTGCAACTGCAGCTGTATCCAAAATGCTACGTTACAAGGTTTTTATGGAAAACATTTTCCTAAAAAAAAAGATGCCCGACATTAGCAGAGCTGCCCAGGAACTGCCGGCTCACTCCCACCAGGTATCTCATGGGGCATGGCGTATTGAGGCTAGATGTACATGGAAATATTATCTAAAGGGGATGCTAGTGGAAGAACTTGTCCAATCCTAGATTCAATTTAAAGCAGAAATATATAACCATGTAAGAGGAAAGGTCAGCAGAGATTGTAAGACTTCATTGGAGGAAGAGTAAGAGTAAATTTGGTTGTGATTTCGTTACACCGATCATTAGCAGGACAAATGTCTTACAATAGGCCTAATTCAGACATGGTAGCAGCAGCAAAATTGTTCTCTAATGGGCAAAACCATGTGCACTGCAGGTGGGGCATATAGAACATGTGCAGAGAGAGTTAGATTTGGGTGGGCTATATTGTTTCTGTGCAGGGTAAATACTGGCTGCTTTATTTTTACACTCCAATTTAGATTACAGTTTAAACACACCCCACCCAAATCTAACTCTCTCTGCGCGTTATATTTTCCCCACCTGCTCTGCACATGGTTTTGCCCATTAGAGAACAATTTTGCTGCTGTGATCAGGTCTGAATTAGGCCCAATGTACGGAGTGCTGCTACCAAAACTTCCTCTTTGCTGAATGACACTACTGTTCCCAATGAAAGCTATCTGCTACAGACAACTTCTTTGTTGGTGCTTTGCTCATTTATCATATTCAGAACAAGGGGGTCATTCCTAGTTGATCGCTAGCTGCCGTTGTTTGCAGTGCAGCGATCAATCTAAAAATCTGCATTTCTGCGCATGCGTATACTCCGCAATGCACACGCGCGACATACGGGTACAAAGCCCGTTGTGGTTGAGCACAGGTTCTAGCAATGTTTTCAGTTGCACTGGCGGCCGCAAGAAGATTGACAGGAAGGGGGCGTTTCTGGGTGTCAACTGACCGTTTTCAGGGAGTGTTTGCAAAAACGCAGGCGTGTCTGAAAAAACGCTGGCGTGGCTGGGCGTGTGTATGACGTCAAATCCAGACACGAATAGGCTGAAGTGATCGCAAGCGTTCAGAGCTACTCAGAAACTGCACAAACTGTTTTTGCAGAGCTCGGCTGCACATGCGTCCGCACTTCTGCTAAGCTAAAATACACTCCCCAGTGGGTGGCAGCATAGCGTTTGCACAGCTGCTAAAACTAGCTAGCGAGCGATCAACTCGGAATGACCCCCAAGGTTCAGTTAACCATGCGCTAGGAGTGAGGACCAAATGAAATCACTGATTAAAAAAAAAAAAAAAGAAATGACTGAAAACTATAAAGTCCTAAACAGGTGTATTGTCTTTAAATTACATGCAAAAGTCACAAAAAATAAGGTCCTGAAATCACAGCCATTCTTTTTTGTATGTATATTTACAAGGTCTTAATAACATTGTGCAAAAAAATAGGATTTTAATTACCTACTCGTAAATCCTTTTCTTATAGTCCGTAGAGGATACTGAGGTCCACATTAGAACCATGGGGTATAGATGGGTCCACTAGGAGCTATGGGCACTTTAAGAAATTGCTAGTGTGGGCAGGCTCCTCCCTCTATGCCCCTCCTACCAGACTCAATCTAGGAAACTGTGCCCGAGGAGACGGACATACTTTGAGAGAAGGATACAAAAGGATAGTGGTGAGATTCCGAACCAGCACACACAAACTAGAGGAAACCCAAGCTAACCAAACTTCAAACCAGGAACAGCAAACACTGAACCCACAATACTTAACCAAGTAACAGTGCAGGAAGAAACGAAGCACTGGGCAGGCGCCCAGTATTCTCTACGGACTACGAGAAAAGGATTTACCGGTAGGTAATTAAAAATAGGATTTTAATTACCTACCGGTAAATCCTTTTCTCGTAGTCCGTAGAGGATAATGGGGTCCACATTAGTAACATGGGATAAAGACGGGACCACTAGAAGCCTTGGACACTTTAAGAAATCAATAGTGTGCACTGGCTCCTCCCTCTATACCCCTCCTACCAGACTCAGTCTAGAAACTGTGCCCAAGGAGACGGACATACCCTGAGGAAGGATGTAACAGGTCAGTGGTGAGATACGAACCAGCACACACAAACATGAGGAAAGCCTTGCTAACCAAACTTGAACTGGAACAGCAACAGCTGAACCAACAAAGGAACAGTGCAGGAAACAGGAAGCACTGGGTGGGCGCCCAGTATCCTTAACGGACTACGAGAAAAGGATTTACCGGTAGGTAATTAAAATCCTATTTTCTCTTACGTCCTAGAGGATACTGGGGTCCACATTAGTACCATGGGGAAGTACCAAAGCTCCCAAACCGGGCAGGAGAGTGCTGAGGTTCCTGCAGAACTGATTGGCCTCTGAGGACCTTCAGTTTGGACAAAGTATCGACCTTGTAGAACTTAGCAAACGTGTTTGAACCCGACCAAGTAGCTGCTCTGCAAATCCGAGACACCCCAGGCAGCCGCCCAGGAAGAACCCATTGACCTAATAGAGTGGGCCTGTACTTTAGGAACTGGCAATCCTGCCGATGAATAAGCTTGCTGGATATAAGTCTGATCCAGCGACCAATAGACTGCTTTGAAGCAGGACACCCAATTCTCTTGGGATCATAGAGAACAAACAGCAAGTCAGATTTTCTGTGACGAGCTGTGCGCTTCACATAGATCTTCAAAGCCCTCCAAGGACTTTGAGGTAGCAGAGGTGTTCGTAAGCAGCGGAACCACAATAGGTTGGTTGATATGAAACGCAGACACCACCTTAGGAAGAAATTGCTGACGAGTTCTGAGTTCAGCTCTATCTTCATGAAAAATCAAATAGGGGCTTTTGTGAGACAACGCCCCCAGTTCCGACACACGCCTTGCGGAAGTTAAGGCCAACAGTGTAACGGTCTTCCACGTAAGAAACTTTACGTCAACCTCCTGTAAAGGCTCAAACCATTCCGATTGTAGAAACTGCAACCCCACGTTGAGATCCCAAGGTGCTGTGGGAGGCACAAAGGGCGGTTGGATGTGCAGAACACCCTTCAAGAACGTCTGAACCTCAGGGAGGGAAGCCAATCGTTTCTGGAAGAAAATGGATAAGGCTGAAATCTGGACTTTCAAGGAGCCAAAACGTAGGCCCACATCCACACCTGACTGCAGAAAAAGGAGGAAACGGCCCAGATGAAATTCCACTTTCCTGTTTTCATACCACGAGACGTATTTTTTCCAAATATAGTGGTAGTGTTTAGACGTTACCCCTTTCCTGGCTTGGATCAGGGTTGGAATAACCCTGTCCAGGATCCCCTTCCGTGCTAGAATTTGACGCTCAACCACCATGCCGTCAAACGTAGCTGTGTTAAGTCTTGATAGATGAACGGCCCCTGTTGTAGAAGATCCTCACGAAGAGGCAGAGGCCACGGGTCCTCTAGGAGCATCTCCAGTAGATCTGCGTACCAGGCCCTTCTTGGCCAATCCGGAGCAATGAGAATTGCTTGAACCTTTTCCCTTTTTATTCTTTTTAGAATTCTTGGGATCAATGGAAGAGGTGGAAACACGTAAACCATATGGTAGACCCATGGAGATACCAGAGCGTCCACCACCACTGCTTGTGGGTCCCTTGACCTGGAACAATACCGCTTGAGCTACTTGTTGAGACGAGAGGCCATCATGTCTATTTGTGGAGGCCCCCACCGACATGTCAAGGACTTGAACACCTGCAGGTGAAGTACCCACTCTCCTGGGTGGAGGTAGTGTCTGCTGAGGAAGTCCGCTTCCCAGTTGTCTACTCTCGGAATGAAGATTGCAGACTGCGCCACCGCGTGTCTTTCTGCACAGAGGAGAATCCTTGGTACCTCTGACATTGCTGCTCTGCTCTTCATTCAGCACTGTCGGTTTATGTACGTTACTGCCGTCACATTGTCTGACTGAACTTGAATAGCGTGATCTTGAAGAAGATGCGATGCCTGTAGAAGGGCGTTGTATATGGCCCTTAGCTCCAGAACGTTGATCGGAAGGATGGTTTCCTGACTTGACCATTTTCCTTGGAACTGTTCCGCCTGGGTGACTTCTCCCTAACCTCTGAGGCTTGCGTCTGTGGTTAGCAGAATCCAATTTTGAATCCCGAACCTTCGACCCACGGTCAGGTGAGAAGTCTGAAGCCACCTCAGAGGAGAAATTCTGGCTCTTGGCAACAGGCGTATCCTCTGGTGCATGTGAAGATGCGATCCAGACCATCAACAGATCCAGCTGGAAGGGCCTTCCATGAAACCTTCCGTACTGCAGAGCCTCGTAAGAGGCTACCATCTTCCCCAGAAGGCGAATGCATAGATGCACCGATATCCGGGTTGGTTTTAGAACATTCCGCACCATTGATTGGATTACCAAAGCCTTTTCCAATGGAAAGAATACCTTCTGTGCCTCCATATCCAGTATCATCCCCAGGAACGGAAGCCTTTGTGTTGGTTCCAGATGGGATTTTGGTAGGTTCAGAATCCACCCGTGATCCTTGAGTAGTCGGGTTGAGAGAGCAATGCTGTCCAACAACCTCTCCCTTTTATCAGCAGGTCGTCCAGGTACGGTATTATGTTCACTCCCTGCTTGCGGAGGAGAAACATCATCTCTGCCATTACCTTGGTGAACACCCTCGGTGCCGTGGAGAGGCCAAATGGCAGGGCCTGGAACTGGTAGTGACAGTCCTGCAGTGCAAACCGTAGATAAGCCTGATGAGGCGTCCAAATCGGAATATGAAGGTACGCATCCTTGATGTCCAGAGACACCAGAAATTCCCCCTCCTCCAGACCTGAGATCACCGCTCTCAGAGACTCCATCTTGAACTTGAACACCCGTAAGTACGGGTTCAGTGACTTGAGGTTCAAAATAGGCCTTACTGATCCGTCCGATTTCGGTACCACAAATAGGTTGGAGTAATAACCCTTGTTTTGTAGTTGACGTGGAACTGGGACAATGACCTGAGTTTGTACCAGTTTCTGAATTGCTGTCTGCAAAGTCATACCTGCTTCCGGAGAAGCTGGTAAGCCTGATTTGAAGAATCTGTGAGGTGGGAGTTCCTGAAACTCCAGTCTGTATCCCTGGGCGATAAGGTCTTTGACCCAGGGATCCTGGAATGATGTTGCCCAAACGTGACTGAAATAATGTAACCGGGCTCCCACCTGCCTGTCTTCCAGGCAGTGTGGTCCACCGTCATGCTTGCTGAAGGCTTTGAGGAAGCAGAACCGGAGGTCTGTTCCTGAGAACCTGCAGCTGATAGTTTTCTGGGTTTACCTTTACTGCCATTGAAGGCTGTAGAAGAACCTTTTGGTTTGCCTTTAAACTTCGCTGTCCGAAAGGACTGCAGAGATGGAGCAGAGTAGGTTTTTCTAGCTGGGGGTGTTGCGGAAGGAAGGTATGTATACTTACCCACCATAGCATTGGATATCCACGTATCCAGTTCATCTCCAAAAAGGGCCTCGCCTGTGAACGGTAGGCTTTCCACACCTTTTCTGGAATCCGCATCCACAGTCCACTGGCGCAGCCACAAGCCCCTGCGTGCTGACACTGCCATGGCAGAGGTGCGTGCGTGGAGCAAACCAATTTCCTTTATGGCCTCCACCATAAAGTTAGCAGAGTCCTGAATATGCTGTTGGAGTAAAAATAAGAATTTACTTACCGATAATTCTATTTCTCGTAGTCCGTAGTGGATGCTGGGAACTCCGTAAGGACCATGGGGAATAGCGGCTCCGCAGGAGACTGGGCACAAAAGTAAAGCTTTAGGACTACCTGGTGTGCACTGGCTCCTCCCCCTATGACCCTCCTCCAAGCCTCAGTTAGGATACTGTGCCCGGACGAGCATACACAATAAGGAAGGATTTTGAATCCCGGGTAAGACTCATACCAGCCACACCAATCACACCGTACAACTTGTGATCTGAACCCAGTTAACAGCATGATAACAGAGGAGCCTCTGGAAAGATGGCTCACAACAACAATAACCCGATTTAGTTAACAATAACTATGTACAAGTATTGCAGACAATCCGCACTTGGGATGGGCGCCCAGCATCCACTACGGACTACGAGAAATAGAATTATCGGTAAGTAAATTCTTATTTTCTCTGACGTCCTAGTGGATGCTGGAAACTCCGTAAGGACCATGGGGATTATACCAAAGCTCCCAAACGGGCGGGAGAGTGCGGATGACTCTGCAGCACCGAATGAGAGAACTCCAGGTCCTCCTCAGCCAGGGTATCAAATTTGTAGAATTTAGCAAACGTGTTTGCCCCTGACCAAGTAGCTGCTCGGCAAAGTTGTAAAGCCGAGACCCCTCGGGCAGCCGCCCAAGATGAGCCCACCTTCCTTGTGGAATGGGCTTTTACAGATTTTGGCTGTGGCAGGCCTGCCACAGAATGTGCAAGCTGAATTGTACTACAAATCCAACGAGCAATAGTCTGCTTAGAAGCAGGAGCACCCAGCTTGTTGGGTGCATACAGGATAAACAGGGAGTCAGATTTTCTGACTCCAGCCATCCTGGAAACATATATTTTCAGGGCCCTGACAACGTCCAGCAACTTGGAGTCCTCCAAGTCCCTAGTAGCCGCAGGTACCACAATAGGCTGGTTCAGGTGAAACGCTGAAACCACCTTAGGGAGAAATTGTGGACGAGTCCTCAATTCTGCCCTGTCCGTATGAAAAATCAGGTAAGGGCTTTTATAAGATAAAGCCGCCAATTCTGACACGCGCCTGGCCGAAGCCAGGGCCAACAGCATGACCACTTTCCATGTGAGATATTTCAAATCCACAGATTTAAGCGGTTCAAACCAATGTGATTTTAGGAACCCCAAAACTACATTGAGATCCCAAGGTGCCACTGGAGGCACAAAAGGAGGCTGTATATGCAGCACCCCCTTGACAAACGTCTGAACTTCAGGAACTGAAGCCAGTTCTTTCTGGAAGAAAATCGACAGGGACGAAATCTGAACCTTAATGGATCCTAATTTTAGGCCGATAGACACTCCTGTTTGCAGGAAATGCAGGAATCGACCCAGTTGAAATTCCTCCGTTGGGGCCTTCCTGGCCTCGCACCACGCAACATATTTCCGCCAAATGCGGTGATAATGCTTTGCGGTCACATCCTTCCTGGCTTTGATCAGGGTAGGAATAACTTCTTCCGGAATGCCTTTTTCCTTCAGGATCCGGCGTTCAACCGCCATGCCGTCAAACGCAGCCGCGGTAAGTCTTGGAACAGACAGGGTCCTTGCTGGAGCAGGTCCCTTCTTAGAGGTAGAGGCCACGGGTCCTCTGTGAGCATCTCTTGAAGTTCCGGGTACCAAGTCCTTCTTGGCCAATCCGGAGCCACGAGTATAGTTCTTACTCCTCTCCGTCTTATAATTCTCAGTACCTTGGGTATGAGAGGCAGAGGAGGGAAACACATACACTGACTGGTACACCCATGGTGTTACCAGAGCGTCCACAGCTATTGCCTGAGGGTCCCTTGACCTGGCGCAATACCTGTCCAATTTTTTGTTGAGGCGGGACGCCATCATGTCCACCTTTGGTTTTTTCCAACGGTTTACAATCATGTGGAAGACTTCTGGGTGAAGTCCCCACTCTCCCGGGTGGAGGTCGTGCCTGCTGAGGAAGTCTGCTTCCCAGTTGTCCACTCCCGGAATGAACACCGCTGACAGTGCTATCACATGATTTTCCGCCCAGCGAAGAATCCTTGCAGCTTCTGCCATAGCCCTCCTGCTTCTTGTGCCGCCCTGTCTGTTCACGTGGGCGACTGCCGTGATGTTGTCCGACTGGATCAGCACCGGCTGACCTTGAAGCAGAGGTCTTGCTTGGCTTAGGGCATTGTAAATGGCCCTCAGCTCCAGGATATTTATGTGAAGTGATGTCTCCAGGCTTGACCACAAGCCCTGGAAATTTCTTCCCTGTGTGACTGCTCCCCAGCCTCACAGGCTGGCATCCGTGGTCACCAGGACCCAGTCCTGAATGCCGAATCTGCGGCCCTCTAGAAGATGAGCACTCTGCAACCACCACAGGAGAGACACCCTTGTCTTTGGTGACAGGGTTATCCGCTGATGCATCTGAAGATGCGATCCGGACCATTTGTCCAGCAGGTCCCACTGGAAAGTTCTTGCGTGGAATTTGTTGAAAAGGATTGCTTCGTAGGAAGCCACCATTTTTCCCAGGACCCTTGTGCATTGATGCACTGACACTTGGCCTGGTTTTAGAAGGTTTCTGACTAGTTCGGATAACTCCCTGGCTTTCTCCTCCGGGAGAAACACCTTTTTCTGGACTGTGTCCAGGATCATCCCTAGGAATAGAAGATGTGTCGTCGGGATCAGCTGCGATTTTGGAATATTGAGAATCCAACCGTGCTGCCGCAACACTACTTGAGATAGTGCTACCCCGACTACCAATTGTTCCCTGGATCTTGCCCTTATCAGGAGATCGTCCAAGTACGGGATAACTAAAACTCCCTTCCTTCGAAGGAGTATCATCATTTCGGCCATTACCTTGGTAAAGACCCGGGGTGCCGTGGACAAACCAAACGGCAGCGTCTGAAACTGATAGTGACAGTTCTGTACCACAAACCTGAGGTATCCTTGGTGAGAAGGGTAAATTGGGACATGGAGGTAAGCCTCCTTGATGTCCAAAGACACCATATAATCCCCTTCTTCCAAGTTCGCAATCACCGCTCTGAGTGACTCCATCTTGAATTTGAACCTGTGTATGTAAGTGTTCAAGGATTTTAGATTTAAAATAGGTCTCACCGAGCCGTCCGGCTTCGGTACCACAAACAGCGTGGAATAATACCCCTGTCCCTGTTGCAGGAGGGGTATCTTGATTATCACCTGCTGGGAATACAGCTTGTGAATGGCTTCCAATACCGCCTCCCTGTCGGAGGGAGACGTCGGTAAAGCAGACTTTAGGGGAGTGCCTGAGTCCGCTTGTAAAGCCCCAGCGTCATGCTGAGGACTTGGCAGAAACGGGAGAGGGCTTCTGTTCCTGGGAACTGGCTGTTTGCTGCAGCCTTTTTCCTCTCCCTCTGCCACGGGGCAGAAATGAGGAGCCTTTTGCCCGCTTGCCCTTATGGGGCCGAAAGGACTGCGCCTGATAATACGGCGTCTTCTTATGTTGAGGGGCTACCTGGGGTAAAAATGTGGATTTCCCAGCAGTTGCCGTGGCCACCAGGTCTGATAGACCTACCCCAAATAACGCCTCCCCTTTGTAAGGCAATACTTCCATATGCCTTTTGGAATCAGCATCACCTGACCACTGCCTCGTCCATAACCCTCTTCTGGCAGAAATGGACAGCGCACTTACTCTTGATGCCAGTCGGCAAATATCCCTCTGTGCATCACGCATATATAGAAATGCATCTTTCAAATGCTCTATAGTCAGTAATATACTGTCCCTATCTAGGGTATCAATATTGTCAGTCAGGGAATCCGACCAAGCCACCCCAGCACTGCACATCCAGGCTGAGGCGATTGCTGGTCGCAGTATAACACCCGTGTGAGTGTATATACATTTTAGGATATTCTCCTGCTTTCTGTCAGCAGGTTCCTTAAGGGCGGCCGTATCAGGAGACGGTAGTGCCACCTGTTTTGACAAACGTGTGAGCGCTTTATCCACCTTAGGGGGTGTTTCCCAACGTGCCCTATCCTCTGGCGGGAAGGGGTATGATGCTAATAACCTTTTAGGAATTATCAGTTTTTTATCGGGGGAAACCCACGCTTCATCACACACTTCATTTAATTCCTCAGATGCAGGAAAAACTACAGGCAGTTTTTTCTCACCAAACATAATACCCTTTTTAGTGGTACTTGTATTATCAGAAATATGTAAAACATTTTTCATAGCATCAATCATGTAACGTGTGGCCCTACTGGAAGTCACATTCGTCTCTTCATCGTCGACACTGGAGTCAGTATCCGTGTCGGCGTCTGTATCTGCCATCTGAGGTAACGGGCGTTTTAGAGCCCCTGATGGCTTTTGAGACGCCTAGACAGGCACGAGCTGAGTAGCCGGCTGTCTCATGTCATCAACCGTCTTTTGTAAAGAGCTGACACTGTCACGTAATTCCTTCCATAAGCTCAGCCACTCAGGTGTCGACTCCCTAGGGGGTGACATCTCCATTACAGGCAATTGCTCCGCCTCCACACCATTTTCCTCCTCATACATGTCGACACAATCGTACCGACACACAGCACACACACAGGGAATGCTCTGATAGAGGACAGGACCCCACTAGCCCTTTGGGGAGACAGAGGGAGAGTATGCCAGCACACACCAGAGCGCTATATATATACAGGGATAACCTTATAGAAGTGTTTTTCCCCTTATAGCTGCTGTTTTATTTATACTGCGCCTAATTAGTGCCCCCTCTCTTGTTTTACCCTTTTCTGTAGTGCAGGACTGCAGGGGAGAGTCAGGGAGACGTCCTTCCAGCGGAGCTGTGAGGGGAAAATGGCGCCCGTGTGCTGAGGAGATAGGCTCCGCCCCCTTCTCTCGCGCTTTTTGCTGTATTCTGGCAGGGGTTAAAATACATCCATATAGCCCTGGGGGTTATATGTGATGTATTTTCGCCAGCCAAGGTGTTTCTATTGCTGCTCAGGGCGCCCCCCCCCCCCCCCCCCAGCGCCCTGCACCCTCAGTGACCGGAGTGTGAAGTGTGCCTGAGGAGCAATGGCGCACAGCTGCAGTGCTGTGCGCTACCTTGGTGAAGACTGATGTCTTCTGCCGCCGATTTTCCGGACCTCTTCTTGCTTCTGGCTCTGTAAGGGGGCCGGCGGCGCGGCTCTGGGACCGGACTCCGAGGCTGGGCCTGTGTTCGGTCCCTCTGGAGCTAATGGTGTCCAGTAGCCAAGAAGCCCAAGCTGGCTGCAAGCAGGCAGGTTCGCTTCTTCTCCCCTTAGTCCCTCGATGCAGTGAGCCTGTTGCCAGCAGGTCTCACTGAAAATAAAAAACCTAAAACTAAACTTTTACTAAGAAACTCAGGAGAGCCTCCTAGAATGCACCCTTCTCGGCCGGGCACAAAAATCTAACTGAGGCTTGGAGGAGGGTCATAGGGGGAGGAGCCAGTGCACACCAGGTAGTCCTAAAGCTTTACTTTTGTGCCCAGTCTCCTGCGGAGCCGCTATTCCCCATGGTCCTTACGGAGTTCCCAGCATCCACTAGGACGTCAGAGAAATGATCTTCCCCCTGGGCAAGGAATCTAATTCATCAATTAGGTTAACTGACCATTTAGCAATGGCCCTAGTGATCCAAGCACAAGCAATAGTGGGTCTCTGGGCCACACCAGCATCAGAATATAAAGATTTGAGAGTGGTCTCAATCTTGCAGTCAGCCGTGTCCTTAAAGGATGCTGCCCCAGGAACAGGTAAGACTATTATACGTGACAACCTAGATACCGATGCGTCCACAGTCGGTGGGTTTTCCCATTTCTTTCTATCCTCCAGAGGAAAGAGAAAGGATGTAATTAACCTTTTAGGGATCTGAATTTTTTTGTCAGGATTAGCCCAAGTTTCTACAAACTGTGCATTCAACTCCTTTGATGCAGGAAAAGTAGCTGAGGATTTCTTTTTTACATTAAAATAAGATTCCCCCGCCATCTTGTCAGGAATGTGCAGGAGATTTCTGATAGCTTCTATCAGGGCCTGTATTCCTTGTGACAGGACAGCATCCCCCCCACTCGCATCCACTTCACCCTCCTTTGGGTCTGATGTATCGTCATCAGTATCAGCTTGCATGAGCTGGGTCAGAGTACGCTTTTGTTGGCAAATGGCAGGGGTCTGAGACGCTGGTTTGGGAACTGAATCTCTATTCATCAGGTCATCCATAGACTGTCTTAAGTATTGCGTCTCTTTCTCAGTATGGGCTAATTTAGTAGAAATAGTGGATATCATCCCCTTTATGGAATCTAACCATGGGGGTTCTGACTCACTAGCCTGAGAATCTGTACTGTTCTGGGTACACGGTAGTGAGTCCCCAGGGAAGGACAGACACTCTGCTGTGCAGGACACACTGTCCCTGGACATGGTAATGTGAAGGGACCCACACACAGAAGGTGAAACACAGTATAACTTACACAGAGCCCGCAGGGAGAAAGAGAAATAGGAGCCAGCCACACTGCACCCCTGTACCTGAGTAAAAACACAGCTGGGTCGCCACACTAAATCCCTTCAGAGGACTTCGTATACTACAACCTCCTCCCCCTTACTATGACCCCCTGGTACCGCTGAGGAGACTTGGAGTCTTCTTGGAGGAGCTGCGCATCCCTGTGATGCCTGCCAGTATGAGCTGCAGAGGGAAAATGGTGTTGGTGAGCTGCTGGATCCGCTCATTGTGAAGCCCCGTCCCCGTAATGGCGTGCGGCTTCCCGGTCTTTTTTTATACTGGCCTGAGGTTTAGAGTGCTTAATCCGAGGGTTAAAACCCTCTGTAAGCTGGATGGCTAGTGTGGGTATCATTGGTGGCTCAGCGCACCCTCTCACAGCGGGACACACGAAGCCGCATGTCATCTTGAGCCCCCGGAGCGCAGCCTGCAGGTCAGCGATGCGCTCCAACCCTCATGCCGCCATTTCCACCGGTGACCCCCTAACCGGGACGCTGGCGCTGTACTCACCACTCTTCTATCTTCGGCTATGTTAAGGGTGGCGGCGTGCTGCGGGAGGGTACACTTGCCGTGGTGGGGCTTGCGAATGACTCCCTCAGGAGCTCAGTGTCCTGTCAGCAGAGAAACGGGACCATTAACTCTTTAGGAAGTTGGGCCGTTCTCCCCACCCAGCAATGCCTGTAAAACAACAAACAGAAAATAAATGTAGAAAACTCTTCAGGAGCTTCCCTAAGCGTGACCAGCTTATTTTCTAAACTGAGACTTGTAGGAGGGGCATAGAGGGAGGAGCCAGTGCACACTATTGATTTCTTAAAGTGCCCATGGCTCCTAGTGGACCAGTCTATACCCCATGGTACTAATGTGGACCCCAGTATCGTCCAGGACATAAGAGAAAACACTAAACTCTATAAACCAATCTGCAAGTTGCTTTTTATCTGCATCGTGTAAGTTGAGACAATGAAAGCATTTATTTGATTGGTTGTTGTGGATCACTGCAAATTTAGCACTCAAGTGAAATAATAGTAAAGGAGAACTAAAGCTCTGAAAACCAGTGTCTTAGAAATACTGCAAGAGGAAGACATGGCAGGAACAATACAGATGTGTTCTCATACTGTACATCTAGCCTCAATACACCATGCAGCTTGAGATGCCTGGCGTGAGTGACCCAGCAGTTCCCAAGCAACTTTGCTAATGTCTGGCTTTTTCCCCCCAGAAAATGCGTCTTATTCGCATCACTATTAGAACGCACAAGCAGACTCTGCTTATTAAAATGATATGCGGCATGCCTATATTCTGTATGCAATGCTACGTTACAGTGGTTTCCAGGAAAACACACTAACGTAACATTTTGTATGCAGATCATGCTACAGTCGCACACAGAATATAGGCACCATCTCTGCAGACATATTTGGTTTATCTGCCTTAAATTGAATCTAGGATTGAACAAGTCCTTCCACTAGCATCTCCTTTAGATACTATTTACATGTACAGATGTGTCCTCTAGCCATGCACAAAAAGGCGCCTGGCATTCGTAAACACGCTCACGACTAGACAGACTTTTTAACTTGACTGCAGCAACAATGAAGAAAGACACATCTGTAGGCCTGCAGAACTACTGCACAAACACTATTTGGTAGAGTTGTGAGTCTGTTTGGCTGGAACTATGTGCTTCATCACAATGGGACAGCATTCTTTGCCAAGTACAAAGCAGTTATTCCTCATTTTATTGCAACATGCAAAACCAATTCTTCAAATTGTGAGCGCACTGAAATAAGGTAAAGGGGAGGCGATAAAACTTTCTTTTTTGGGGGGCAAAGCTTGCAGTCATCTGCAAACAGATGTGGTAACTGCACCACCTCAGAGATGGCAGAGATCGTCTCTTGTCGTACACTTTTAATGGTACACATTTTACACTTTCAGTTGCAGTGAATGAGAAGCAAATTTCTAGTCACACCATGCCCAGGATGAGACAATCGGAATAAACCATAGGAAATTTGGGCAAATGGAGACTGCCTACACACTGCATGACATCGGGTACTTTTGGCTAAAATCGTTTGTCAAGAAAGACTGATCGGGTAATCAAAACAGGACGTTTCTAGCCATTTATCCTTGTTTGGCCAAAATGGTCATACCTACACATTATGCAATAACAAGGTGATCACCTAGAATTGTATAGTGTGTAGCTATCTTAAATTTAAAAAACAAAACACATCAGAGTTCCAAAAGTAACAAAGGCATTCCCAATGTCCCCTAACAATAATTTTATTTATATAGCACTCACTCGCACACAGGACTCAATGCACCCGACAGTCATCAAAAACTTAGCACATGGTACAAAGGATTTTCGTATTACAGCAAGTAGAAAACCATGCAGAACTGAAAAGAGGAAAAAGCTAGAGAGTAGGCATAATGCAGGGTTGGAGCTGTTATTTTTGGTAATAAATTTCACGGGTGATATATTCCACCCACAAAAGGTACAAGAGGAGGCACCCACATTGGGCGTACTACGTAGGATTAACCTGGGTGGAATAGGTCACGCCTAGAAAAGAAGAAAAAAACAAATGGGGTGATTGCAGAGACCTAGCGCTAAAAGTAGGGTCCTAACATAACCGTCAGACTCGTATAATTTTCATCCCATCATTCTTCATTTTGCATATAAATGACTCTTAAAAAGCAGTTAGGAGAAGAACTGAAATGTTTAATTTAATGAAACATTTAATGAAATGTTGCAGGTGGTTGTATTTTTGATGTGACATTTACAAGATTGAAACACTCAGACTTTTCCAGGTCCTCATAAACCTCGGCACGTGTAGATTACTGAGGTACCCTCCAGGAGGGAATAGGTTTAACATTATCTTTCTAGTTATGGTTTTGTTTATTGTGCCATCACCTTGTGCGCTAAAACCTTTACTAAAACAGTGACATCTACCTCAAACACACAACCAGTGGAAAAACCTACAGTGATCTCCTGGAATGGTAGAAAATACACAGTACAAATATACAATCTGTATTTATTTGGGTTTTGCAGTTTTTTTAAATAATGCCTTGCTCTTCAGTTGGTGCTTCTGTCTCAGCAGCTGCTCCTCTCTGCATTTTTCTTGCCTCTCTGACCAATTTTTCATGCCTTGATCTATCTCATTATTGAGAAGCATAATGCGGCTCTGGAAAGAGAAGTTTGCAACATTAGACTCTGTGAACAGCGGTAGTGATAACCTCACCCAGAATCAATCCTTGCCTATACTATAAATGTATTATAGCAACGTCACACACAAAATGCCCATTGCCAGTGTTAGTACCACATAGCTTTATATCACTGACCTTTGCATAACAGCAATGACTACCTTATACTCGCATATAAATATATTAATCCGCTGCCCCTTTTTATCTTAATTATACTTGTGATTACCTGGAAAAAAATAAGATTTTACTTACTGGTAAATCTATTTCTCGTAGTCAGTAGTGGATGCTGGGGACTCCGTAAGGACCATGGGGAATAGACGGGCTCAGCAGGAGACATGGGCACTTTAAGAAAGAATTTAGATTCTGGTGTGCTCTGGCTCCTCCCTCTATGTCCCTCCTCCAGACCTCAGTTAGAGAAACTGTGCCCGGAAGAGCTGACAGTACCAGGAAAGGATTTTGGTAATCCAGGGCAAGATACATACCAGCCACACCAGTCACACCGTATAACTTGTGATAAACTTACCAAGTCAAAAGTATGAACAACAACAGAGCATCAGTACAACCCTGATGCAACTATAACATAGCCCTTATTGCAGCAATAACTATATACAAGTATTGCAGAAGAAGTCCGCACTTGGGACGGGCGCCCAGCATCCACTACGGACTACGAGAAATAGATTTACCGGTAAGTAAAATCTTATTTTCTCTAACGTCCTAGTGGATGCTGGGGACTCCGTAAGAACCATGGGGATTATACCAAAGCTCCCAAACAGGCGGAAGAGTGCGGATGACTCTGCAGCACCGATTGAGCAAACACAAGGTCCTCCTCAGCCAGGGTATCAAACTTGTAGTACTTTGCAAAAGTGTTTGAACCTGACCAAGTAGCCGCTCGGCAAAGCTGTAATGCCGAGACCCCTCGGGCAGCCGCCCAAGAGCAGCCCACCTTCCTAGTGGAATGGGCCTTAACTGATTTTGGCAGCGGCAATCCAGCCGCAGAATGAGCCTGCTGAATCGTGTTACAGATCCAGCGAGCAATAGTTTGCTTTGAAGCAGGCGCCCCAAGCTTGTTGGAAGCATACAGGATAAACAAAGATTCTGTTTTCCTGACCCTAGCCGTTCTGGCTACATAAACCTTCAAAGCCCTGACCACATCAAGCAACTCGGAATCCTCCAAGTCAGTAAGTAGCCACAGGCACCACAATAGGTTGGTTTATATGAAAGGATGATACCACTTTCGGCAGAAATTGTGGGCGGGTCCGCAATTCTGCTCTATCCGCATGGAAAACCAGATAGGGGCTTTTATGTGACAAAGCCGCCAATTCTGACACACGCCTAGCCGAAGCCAAGGCTAGTAGCATGACCACCTTCCACGTGAGATATTTCAATTCCAACGTTTTGAGTTGTTCAAACCAGTGTGATTTCAGGAAACTCAACACCACGTTAAGATCCCAAGGTGCCACTGGAGGCACAAAAGGGGGCTGAATATGCAGCACTCCCTTTACAAACGTCTGAACTTCAGGTAGAGAAGCCAGTTCTTTTTGAAAGAAAATAGATAGGGCCGAAATCTGGACCTTAATGGAACCCAATTTTAGGCCCAAAGTCACTCCCGACTGTAGGAAGTGAAGGAAACGGCCCAGCTGGAATTCCTCCGTAGGGGCATTCCTGGCCTCACACCAAGCAACATATTTTCGCCATATACGGTGATAATGTTGAGCCGTCACGTCCTTCCTAGCCTTTATCAGCGTAGGAATGACCTCATCCAGAGTGCCTTTTTCTGCTAGGATCCGGTGTTCAACCGCCATGCCGTCAAACGCAGCCGCGGTAAGTCTTGTAACAGACAGGGCCCCTGTTGCAACAAGTCCTGTCTTAGAGGCAGAGGCCACGGGTCCTCTGTGAGCATTTCTTGCAGATCTGGATACCAAGTCCTTCTTGGCCAATCCGGAACAATGAGTATTTGATCTCACTCCTCTTTTTCTTATGATTCTCAGCACCTTGGGTATGAGAGGAAGAGGAGGAAATACATAGACCGACTGGAACACCCACAGTGACACCAGTGCGTCCACAGCTATCGCCTGAGGGTCTCATGACCTGGCGCAATACCTCTGTAGCTTTTTGTTGAGGCGGGATGCCATCACGTCCACCTGTGGCAGTTCCCACCGACTTGCAATCTGCGTGAAGACTTCTTGATGAAGTCCCCCCTCTCCCGGGTGGAGGTCGTGCCTGCTGAGGAAGTCTGCTTCCCAGCTGTCCACTCCTGGGATGAACACTGCTGACAGTGCGCTTACGTGATTCTCCTCCAAGCGAAGAATTCTGGTGGCTTCTGACTGAATCAGAACCGGTTGGTCGCGAAGCAGGGTCTCCGCTTGACGTAGGGCGTTGTATACGGCCCTTAATTCCAGGATGGTGATGTGAAGGCAAGTATCCTGACTTGACCACAGACCTTGGAAATTCCTTCCCTGTGCGACTGCTCCCCACCCTCGGAGGCTTGCATCCGTGGTCACAAGGACCCAGTCCTGAACGCCGAATCTGCGGCCCTCGAGAAGGTGAGCACTCTGCAGCCACCACAGGAGAGACACCCTGGCCCTGGGGGATAGGGTGATTAACCGATGCATCTGAAGATGTGATCCGGACCAAATGTCCAGTAAGTCCCATTGAAAAGGTCCTCGCATGGAACCTGCCGAAGGGAATGGCCTCTTATGATGCCACCATCCTTCCCAGGACTCGAGTGCAGTGATGCACTGACACCTGTTTTGGTTTTAATAGGTTCCTGACCAGTGTCATGAGCTCCTGAGCTCTCTCTATCGGGAGATAAACCCTTCTTCTGGTCTGTGTCTAGAATCATGCCTAGGAAAGGCAGATGAGCCGTAGGAACCAACTGCGACTTTGGAATATTTTGAATCCAGCCGTGTTGCCGTTACACTTCCAGAGAAAGTGATACGCTGTTCAGCAACTGCTCTCTTAATCTCGCTTTTATGAGGAGATCGTCCAAGTATTGGATAATTGTGACACCTTGCTTCCGCAGGAGCACCATCATTTCCGCCATTACCTTGGTGAAGATTCTCAGGGCCGTGGGGAGACAAAACGGCAACGTCTGAAATTGGTAATGACAATCCTGTACCGCAAATCTGAGGTACGCCTGATGAGGTGGATAAATGGGGACATGAAGGTATGCATCCTTTATGTCCAGAGACACCATAAAATCTCCCCCTTTCAGGCTTGCGATGACCGCTCTTAGCGATTCCATCTTGAACTTGAACCTTTTCTGGTATATGTTCAGGGATTTTAAATTCAATATGGGTCTGACCGAACCGTCCGGTTTCGGGACTACAACATGGTCGAATAATAACCCCCTCCTTGTTGAAGGAGGGGAACCTTGACCACCACCTGTTGAAGATACAATTTGTGAATTGCAGTTAACACTATTTCCCTCTCGTGGGGGGAAGCCGGCAGGGCCGTCGGTGAGGGGCATCTCCTCAAAGTCCAGCTTGTATCCCTGAGACACAATATCAATTGCCCAGGGATCCAACAGGGAGTGAACCCACTTGTGGCTGAAATTACGAAGACGTGTCCCCACCGGGCCTAGCTCCGCCTGTGGAGCCCCAGCGACATGCGGTGGATTTTGTAGAGGCCGGGAAGGACTTCTGTTCCTGGGAACTAGCTGTGTTGTGCAGCTTCTTTCCTCTTGCCCCTGGCAAGAAAGGACGCACCTCGGACTTTCTTGTTTCTTTGTGATCGAAAGGCTGCATTTGATAATGTCGTGCTTTTCTAGGCTGTGCAGGAATATAAGGCAAAAGATCAGAATTACCAGCTATAGCTGCGGAGACCAGGTCCGAGATCCCTTCTCCACACAATCCTCAGCCTTCCATATGCCTCTTAAGTCGGCATCACCTGTTCATTGCATATACTACAGGACACGTCAAGCAGAAATCGACATAGCGTTGACTCTAGAACCCAGTAGACTAATGTCTCTTTGGGCATGTTTTATATATATATATATATATATATATATATCTTAAGACAGCATCTCTAATATATATATATCTATATATATTATATATATATATATACACACATATACACTAGGGTCTCAATCTCTGCTGATAAGGTACCTGACCACGCTGCTACAGCGCTATAAACCCATGCCGTCACAATCGCCGGTCTGAGTAGTGTACCAGAATGTGCACGCTGTCTGCAGGATCCCCGAGGATAGCTGTTAAGTCAGGGCTACCTTTTGGGCAAACGTGACACCCTAGGGGAAGATTCCCATCGTATCCTGGCCCTAGTAGGGAAAGGATACTCCCTGAGAATTCTTTGTGGGAAACTGCAGTCTCTTGTCTGGAGATTCCCGCTCTTTTTCATCATGAGAGGAGGGAAATTTACCTCAGCTTTCTTCCCCTTAAACATGTGTACCCTTGTGTCAGGGACAGATGAGTCATCAGTGATATGCAAATCATCTTTTATTACAATAATCATATATTGAATACTTTCCTGCCATTTTGGCTGTAACTTTGCATTATCGTAGTCGACACTGGAGTCAGACTCCGTGTCGATATCAGTGTCTATTATTTTGGATAGTGATCATTGAGAGACTCTGAAGGTCTCTGCGACATAGGGACAGACATGGGTAGATTCCCTGTCTGTTCTCTAATCTTTTGTGCAATAATTTCACCTTAGCACTTAATTACACATATCCAAACAGGTGTCGGCGTTGTCGACGGAGACACCCCTTACACACACATTTGCTCCATCTTCTCCTTAGGGGAGCCTTTTACCTCAGACATGTCGACACACACGTACCGACACACCACACATTCAGGGAATGCTCATCTGAAGACAATTCCCCCACAAGGCCCTTTGGAGAGACAGAGAGAGAGTATGCCAGCACACACCCCTGCGCTATTAACCCAGGAATAACACAGTAACTTAATGTTAACCCAGTAGCTGCTGTTTATATTGATTTTTGCGCCTAATTATGTGCCCCCCCTCTCTTTTTACCCTCTTCTACCATGTATCTGCAGGGGAGAGGCTGGGGAGCTTCCTCTCAGCGGTGCTGTGGAGAAAAAACATGGCGCTGGTGAGTGCTGGGGAAGAAGCCCCGCCCCCTCGACGGCGGGCTTCTGTCCCGCTTAAATATACATTTTCTTGGCAGGGGCTCATACATATATACAGTCAGGGCAGGTGCAAGGTCTCTCGGCACCCAAGGCAAAACATGTGCCTGCTGCACTCCCCCCCCCCCCCCCCCCCAAAAAAAAAAAGAGAGAAAAACCCGCCCAGACGCTAAAAATTATATTTTAAAAAATTCACTATGTGTGACATTTTTTTGCGGGGACCCCCAGAAAGGCTGTAATGTGTCTGGACACCGTTGGATAGCTTACTCCTGAGTGCAGCCAAACTGAATCTTTATACATTCACTGCCATGCAATATACAGCGGAGCGCAACGGGGCATGTATTTATGCTATGTAACTGATATATATGTGTGTGTGTGTGTGTGTGTGTGTGTGTGTATACATATATATATATATATATATATATATATACACACACACACACACACACACACACACACACACACACACACACACACACATATACATACACTTCTACAGTAGAGGAATGGAGTACTGAGGTTGCAATTTAAGGGTACCTTAATGGCTGCAGGAGGAGTCCCAGTGAAGAAGAAATTCTACCCATAAAAATTTATAATCGGGACCAATCCAAGGCGACTATATATTGCAGGCTGCAGAAGAAGGAGACTGTGATCCACTCAGACAGGGAACAGTAGCAGGGGAGCCGCGCGCAGTCTGCCCTGCAGTGTAGTCCCAGTCCCACACATAGCACAACACAATCATCCCCGCAGGAGTCCCATATGCAGAGTCATTTCTTGTGGTGCGGGGCGGGCATATGTCAGCGCAGAGAGGAGCAGAAGAACTGTACCACCAGCCGGCAGCACCAGTGGTGGAACTTGTGAGTGGTGGGCCCAGGTGCAAGGATATGCTTTGGGCCCCCCTCCTCCACCCCAGGGTGAGGTACAGGGTGACGAAGATGAGGCAGAGGATGACGGGGATGAGGCAGAGGGTGACAGGGAAATGGAGAGTTGGTGAAAGGTTGAGACAGGGGGAGATGGATCAAGGAAGAGAGGGGGAGACTGAGAAAGAGAGGGGAATTATGGAGAGAGAGAGAGAGAGAGTCAGACTGAGAGAGAGGGGGAGAGAGAGGGGGAGAGGGAGAGGGATTGAAGGGTGAAGAGGAAGGAAGATGAAGGGGGGGGGGGGGGGGGAAGAGAGGCTGAGCAGCACTTGCCACCTTCTCATACTGCATTGCTTTTTTCCCTACCTGTAGTCTGTGGCTTGTGCAATCCAGGGCTGCTGCTGGGCGTGGAGATGGCCAGTGTCTCTGCTTCCCTCCAATTGATTTTTGGTGCCACGGACAGCAGGGGACGGGAGGAGGGTGGAAAATAAATATGAAAGGGGAGTGAGGAGCTGAGAGAGCGTGTTCTCCTCCCCCTCCGGTCAGGCAGTCCCACACAACCAGCTTAAATGAGTATGGGGGAGGAGCAGAGAGAGAGGCCCCTCCTGCACAAACGGAAGGGCACTCAACAGACAATTGGCCAGCACTACAACATCTGGGAGGAGGGGGAGGCGCTCGAGAACAGTGGGGAGGAGATGGGAGATCGTCCCTCCTCACCCTTAACAACCTGTATCGTGGCACCAGTAAGTCCGTGGGGCGGGCGGACATGCTTGAGCGGGGAGGAGAGAGAAGAGCAGCCCCTCCTCCCTCTGCGGCTGGGACCCCGATTATGTGCTGCACTTTATTATTAGGAACTGGGGCACTGGCGGTAGGTACAGCGCTGGAAGCGGCAGTATTACAATGAGTCAGTGTGACTCTTTGTAATGCCGGCGGCTGTGCGCCCCTACACAGCGGCGGGCCTCGGTGCAATGCACCGCTGCTAGTTAAGCCACTGGGCAGCACGCTGCTTACTCTATGTGTATAGCGTATTAGAGGCGCTGCTGATGGGTTACACTCATACTGTCAGCGCTGCAGGGATGCCGCGGCCGCCCAACTGTTCTCAGCCGCTAGCGCTGACAGTATGAGTGTAACCCATCGGCAGCGCCTCTAATACTCTATACACATAGAGTAAGCAGCGTGCTGCCGGCTAGTGGTACAGTTCTTCTGCTCCTCTCAACATATTCCTCTTAAGGAAGAGGAGGAGCTGAGCAAGGGTCAAGAAGCATTTACCAGTAGCGTGAGCTGCCGCCCTCCAGTGGTCGCCGCCCATAGGCAGCTGCCTAAAGCTGCCTAGTGGTGGCGCCGGCCCTGTATACAGTGCCCAACTGTATATATGCTAGACTTTTGCCAAAGAGGTCCCAATTGCTGCCCAGGGCTCCCCCCCCCCTGCGCCCTGCACCCTTACAGTGACCGGAGTATGTGAGGTGTGTGTGGGAGCAATGGCGCACAGCTGCAGTGCTGTGCGCTACCTCAGTGAAGACCGGAGTCTTCTGCCGCCGATTTCGAAGTCTTCTTGCTTCTCGTGCTCACCCGGCTTCTGTCTTCCGGCTCTGCGAGGAGGACGGCGGCGCGGCTCTGGGATCGGACGACTAGGGTTAGATCCTGTGTACGATCCCTCTGGAGCTAATGGTGTCCAGTAGCCTAAGAAGCAGGACCTATCTTCAGAGAGTAGGGCTGATTCTCTCCCCTCTGTCCCACGATGCAGAGTCTGTTGCCAGCAGAGCTCCCTGAAAATAAAAAACCTAACAAAATACTTTCTTACAGCAAGCTCAGGAGAGCTCACTGAACAGCACCCAGCTCGTCCGGGCACAGATTCAAACTGAGGTCTGGAGGAGGGACATAGAGGGAGGAGCCAGAGCACACCAGAATCTAAATTCTTTCTTAAAGTGCCCATGTCTCCTGCGGAGCCCGTCTATTCCCCATGGTCCTTACGGAGTCCCCAGCATCCACTAGGACGTTAGAGAAACTATAGATTAGATGTAAACTGGAAACAATAACTGTCAGGACAGCTGCTACTAGATCCTGTTTACATAAATATACTATCTGCCTTCTTCAGGATACTATTTTTATTGGGATTACACAGATTACATGACCATGTTACATCAAAAGACTAACCTAGAATACAGTCAGTCCAAATTCAATTGTTTTGTGGGCGGCCAAACGTACTGGGTTATTCAATTGTTGCCCCGTTGGGCACGCTTTCCCCATATGCGCGCCATTAGTACAGAGTTTAGCCATGCAAAGCGTCTAACTCGTCAAAAGTACAGTTTAGGGCAGGCATGTCCAAACTGCGGCCCTCCAGCTGTTGAGAAACTACACATCCCAGCATGCCCTGACACCGCTTTAGCATTCTCTGACAGCAAAACTGTGTCAGGGCATGCTGGCTGGGATATGTAATTTCACAACAGCTGGAGGGCCGCAGTTTGGACATGCCTGGTTTAGGGTGTACACACTCCCATAACCATGGAGAGTACGCACATTTCTGCTCGCACCTCAGGGGGCTGCAAACTGAAATGTTTCTCCCCGACTGCATGCGTGTCCAAACGGAGTAGCAATTTAACTGCTCCATTGGGCGCCATCTAGTTGGAGACCAACAACTGAATCGGCCCCAAAGTGTTTAAATTTGTACACTGGATGCACTCTTCATAGGCACAGGACCCACGTCATACTAGCTCTTAAAATTAAAATTAAGTGACAGGGATGATGGCTGGCACTGAGGCCCTTTATAGTCCAAGTCATGTGGTGATTGTGGCTTCTGTGACCACATTTGTTATGTCGCATTTTAGATCCTGCCCTCTAATGGACAATGTTACAGCATGCGATACCAGACTGCGCCTCATACACGTACAGCCAGTGCTTTGTTTTCTTCCTTCCTCCTGAGCTGTCCTTTGTATAGTGGAGCTTGCCTTCCATCTGTAAATAAGAAGAGTCAACTGTTTATAGCTGGGAAGCATTCTGTGTACAGAACTAAAACTTGAATCTAAATTATTTACATTTACCCTCTAAATATGACATCTATGGCGGTCGCAAAAATAAGATTTTAAACCTACCGGTAAATCTATTTCTCCTAGTCCGTAGAGGATGCTGGGGACTACGTAAGGACCATGGGGTATAGACGGGCTCCGCAGGAGACATGGGCACCTGAAAGAACTTTTCCTATGGGTGTGCACTGGCTCCTCCCTCTATGCCCCTCCTCCAGACCTCAGTTAGAGAACTGTGCCCAGAGGAGATGGACAATACGAGGGCAGGATTTTATAAATTCAAGGGCAAGATTCCTACCAGCCCACACCAATCATACCATGTAACCCGGAACATACATAACCAGTTAACAGTATGAACAAACAACAGTAGCGGTCCAAGACCGATTCCAACTGTAACATAACCCTTATGTAAACAACAGCTATATACAAGTCTTGCAGAGTTTCCGAACTGGGACGGGCGCCCAGCATCCTCTACGGACTAGGAGAAATAGATTTACCGTTAGGTTTAAAATCTTATTTTCTCTTACGTCCTAGAGGATGCTGGGGACTCCGTAAGGACCATGGGGTTTATACCAAAGCTCCCAGTCGGGTGGGAGAGTGCGTATGACTCTGCAGCACCGACTGAGCAAATGCTAGGTCGTCATCAGCCAGGGAATCAAACTTGTAGAATTTAGCAAAAGTGTTTGACCCCGACCAAGTTGCTGCTCGGCAAAGCTGTAATGCCGAGACACCCCGGGCAGCCGCCCAAGAAGAGCCCACCTTCCTAGTGGAATGGGCCTTAACCGAATGCGGTAACTGCAATCCAGCCGTAGAATGAGCCGGCTGAATCGTGTTACAGATCCAGCGAGCAATAGTCTGCTTCGAAGCAGGCGCTCCAATCTTGTTGGCAGCATACAGGACAAACAGAGCCTCTGTTTTCCTAATTCTAGCCGTCCTGGCTACATAAATCCTCAAGGCCCTGACTACATCCAGGGACCTGGAATCCTCCAAGTCACTCGTAGCCACAGGCACCACAATGGGTTGGTTCAAATGGAATGAAGAAACCACCTTAGGCAAAAATTGAGGCCGTGTCCTCAATTCCGCTCTATCAACATGAAAAATCAAGTAGGGGCTCTTGTGAGACAAGGCCGCCAATTCTGACACTCGCCTTGCAGATGCTAAGGCCAACAACATGACCCCCTTCCAGGTAAGAAATTTCAACTCAACCTTGTTAAGTGGTTCAAACCAGTGTGATTTTAGGAACTGCAACACCACGTTCAGGTCCCATGGTGCCACTGGAGGCACAAAAGGAGGCTGGATGTGTAGCACTCCCTTTACAAAAGTCTGGACTTTTGGAAGAGAAGCCAATTCCTTCTGAAAGAATATCGAGAGGGCCGAAATCTGTACCTTAACAGAGCCTAATTTCAGGCCCATATCCACTCCTGTCTGTAGGAAGTGGAGAAAACGACATAAATGAAAATCTTCCGTAGGGGCGTTCTTTTTTTTGTATAATCTGTTTTTATTGAAACAAACACTGACTCATAACAGCTTATAAACATGTATGAATGTCAATCATCTGCGTAATAAAGCGATAAAGTTGAACATAGACAAATTGATAGCCGAATTTTCAGTATGGTCAAAGTCTGTGTTAACATTTTAAAACTGAGAAGAAGGAAAAAAAAAAAAAAAAAAAAAAAACAAAACATGGCAGAGCATAGGTATAGAACAAGAAAAGGAAAACAACAAAGGAGAGAGGTGAACTGAACCGAGCGTGCTGAGAGAAGGAGGGTAGAATATGTGTAGTGGATTGATAGATTTAAACATGCTGGTCTAGGACCTATATCAAATATCGAACTACGAAGTGGCCCCCATCACCCGCTTCATTTTGCGGAGGAGATGTAAGTCTTATACGACTCAGAAGTCTTGTATTCTATCCAAGGCAACCACATCGCAATAAATTCGGAGCGTCTGTCTCCAGCGCTCAATAATACATCTTCTATATTCATGTAATAGTCTAGTCTGGAGAACCAGGTACAACGTGAAGGAGGACTAGTGGACCTCCACAAAGTGGGAATTACTGCCCGTGCAGCGTTGCCAAGGTGTCGTAGTAAAGATGACTTATAAGTAGAGATTGGGGTAGTGGAGTGGTTTAGTAACCAAAAAGCCGGGTCAGATGGTACAGGAGCATGTAGGATATCACCGGAAGTGGAAATTACAGCATCCCAGAAACTTTTAATGAGGGGACAGGTCCACCAGATGTGTAATAGAGAACCCAGGTCCCCGTGGCACCTCCAGCAGGCAGGTGAGACAGATGGGGAAATTACGTGTAAGAGGGTAGGGTGTCTATACCATCTCATCAAGATCTTGTATTGTGTTTCTCTGACCTGTATACATATGGAGCTCTTATGGGCTTTAAGAAAAATAGAGTCCCATTCCCTATCTGAGAGTGAGATGTTCAGATCCTTCTCCCATTTTTGGGTGAAGAGGGGAGGGGTCGGGGAGTCAGACGTATTTAGGAGTCTATACAGGGAGGACACAGTATGTAAGGGATTTATGGGGGCCACACACATTTTTTCAAACGCGGTCAGCTCCCTTGACGCCTGACGGTACATATTATCTGTGTATAGAAAGTGTCGGACCTGCAGGAAGTTCCAGAAGTCCGCCTGTGGGATCTCCCATTTCTCTCGTATTTCCGAGAACTGTTTAATCCCAGACGGGTGAACTAGTTGACCCACTCTAAAAAGTCCCTCTAACGCCCAATTGTGATAATACCCCAGTGAGAGGCCTGGTGGGAAGGTCGGGTTGCTCAAAAAGGAGGTGAGGGGGCCAAAAACAGAGGAGATGTACGATCTTCGCCGTATCCCTTTCCAAAAAGAAAGTGTAGGAGAGACCGTCGGGTGAGGGTGTGGCAGTTTGGGCAAGGTCGGGAGCCAGGGGAAAATTTCTGGGAATAGCTGCAAACATAAACCCTCCAAGACCACCCATTGTTTACTCTCCCGGCTCCTGGTCCAATCCAAGACTCTATTTAAGAGGATTGCCTGGTAATAGGTTTTGATATCTGGGAGTTGAAACCCACCTTTTTGAGGCGGGCGAGTCAGGATGGATCTACTAATTCTGGGTCTCTTACGACGCCAAATAAATTGTTGGATCAAAGATCCCACAGTCCGGAACCAGGAGTCAGGGATCTGAATTGGTAAGGTCTGGAGGAGATATAGCAGTTTGGGTAATGTGTTCATCTTCACAACGTTGATTCTGCCTAGCCAGGAGAGATTTTGGTATTGCCATCTGCAATAATCATTTCTAATGGCTTGGAGAATAGGGTGAAAGTTCAAGGACAGCAGACGTGAAGGGTCGCCGGATAGCTGGACTCCCAGGTATGTGATGTGGGAGTCCCGCCATTGGAAAGGGAACTTGGCTTTCAAACCAGTCAAGACCGCTTGGGGGGTTGAAATATGAAGGGCATAGGATTTAGATGTGTTGATTTTAAAACCTGAGAGTGAGCCAAAAACATCCAATTCACCCATCAGGTGGGGAAGTGAGAGCGCAGGGTGTGTGACCGTCGTCAGTAGATCGTCTGCAAATAGAGCAAGTTTATAGTCTATGTTACCTATTTGTAGCCCCGTAATCTCATTATTCGCTCTAATAGCCCTGGCCAGGGCTTCAATACAAAGAACAAAAATCAGGGGGGACAAGGGGCAACCCTGTCTCGTTCCGTTACTTATAAGGAAGTTGTCAGAAAGGGTCCCGTTAACCCGCACTTTGGCCGATGGTTGTATGTACAGTGATAATATTCTATGGAGGGCTCGTGGGCCCAACCCAATATGCTCCAGCACCGCCCTCATGAAATCCCAATCTACCCTGTCAAAAGCCTTTTCGGCATCTGTAGACAGCAACACAGTGGATGTCTTGCTGCTAGAGGCCAAATGGATAAGGCTTAGGAGTTTTGTCGTATTATCTTTTGCCTCACGACCGGGGACAAACCCCACCTGGTCGTTGTGGATGAGTGATGGGAGAAATTCGTTTAATCTAAGCGCCATTAATTTCGCAAAAAATTTAAGATCCAAATTGAGCAGGGAGATTGGCCTGTAACTGGAGCATACTGAGGGGTCCTTTCCTTGTTTAGGGATCACAGTAATGTGGGCCTCAAGTGATTGTCTGGTAAAGTGGGTTTCAGCGGAGATGGAGTTAAAGGCCTGCAGTAGTTTAGGAGCGAGAGCTTCCCTAAACGTCTTATAATAAGTGGCTGTGAAGCCATCTGGGCCTGGACTTTTACGTAGAGGTGCGGTAGAGATAACGTGTTCCACCTCAGTCAAAGTGAAAGGTGCTTCTAGAGAGTCTCGATCAGACATTGACAACTGAGGGAATGCCACGTCAGCTAAATATTTCCTGGATCTCAACATATTTGAAAGGGGATCATGAGCTTGGGAAGGGTCACCTAGGTTGTATAAGGTATTGTAATAATTTTTAAAGCATGCTGCTATCTCTGGGGACTTAAAACATAGGGAACCCGCACTGTTTTTCATTGAGGGAATAAAAGAAGCCAGTCTCTGGGATCTGAGTGCCTGAGCCAGCAGGCGTCCCGGTTTATTTCCCCACTTATAATATTTGCTATTACATTTACGCAAGGAGGCTTGGGTTTTATTATTGAGGGTCAACCGGAGTTGTGTCCGGGCTTCAGACAGTTCCACCAAGTCCGATGGGGACAGGGAGGATTTGTGGCGGGACTCTAAGGAGTGAATTTTATGCAGTAGTGTGGTGATTAAGGCCTGGCTATTCTTCTTTACAAAGGAGCCTAGTTGGATCAGTTTACCACGTATAACACATTTGTGGGCCTCCCAAATCATAATTTCGGATAGTTCCCCTGTATCGTTGATGTCAAAATAATCAGACAATGCCTTATCTAATTCTGACTTGCAATATTCATCATACAGAAGGGATTCATTGAGACGCCAGGTCCAAGGGCCAGGTGTTCGGGAGGGGGCCAAGAGGGTCAGGAATACAGGGGCATGATCTGACCAAGTAATGGAACCAATAGAGGCCTCCGCTATTAAGGGGAGGTGTTTATGGCTCAAGAACAAATAATCTAGTCGTGAGTAAACCTGATGTGGGTGCGAGAAAAATGAAAAGTCTCTGTCAGTGGGATGTGTGATCCGCCAAGAGTCAGCTAGTTGAAATTCGTGGAAGACCTTCCTAACCTGTCTATATTTGTGTTCAGAGAAGTTAGGGGCTGGTGGGGAGGTGTCAATGGAGGGGTCCATGGACCAATTTAGATCACCTCCCAGAACTACTATACCCGTCAAAAGGGCCTCAAGTCGGGGAAGGTGGGATCGAAAAAAGGGCAATTGGCCCTGATTTGGAGCATAAAGGGCTATGAGGGTGTATGTCTGGGAGAATATATTGCATTGGACTACTAGTAGTCTCCCTGGAACTAATTTATGGACAGAGACATTAGTCACTTGGAGGGCTTTGGAAAAAATTATCGCGACCCCTTTAGATTTACTTTCAGGATTGTTGGAGTAGAAAGCAAGGGGAAATCTTTGATTTACTAAGGAGGGTCCACGAGCAGAAATCTTAAAATGTGTCTCCTGAATCAGAGCCACATCCACTCTGTCAGACCGCAGCGTCCGAAGTAAATGGGACCTTTTCTCAGGGGTGTTAAGCCCTCTTGCATTAATCGAGGTGAATTTAAGTATACCTGGGAAAGACATCACATCATATCAAAACATAGGGAAGCATAACGTTCGGACAGTTCACCAAAGAAAAAAAAGAAAACGAGAACGAAGAGAAGAATGAAGAAGAGAAGAGAAAAAAAAAAAATCATAGAGAATAGAAACATCATGAACATAGAAACATCCGCAATGGGGAAGCAGGTAAGTATATTTACCAGCATCTCCATGTGGCACAACGGCCGTGTGCGGGACTGGGGTAAGGGAGTCACCCCTGCAGGCACCACTTCGTAGCATAACCATTGTAAGAAACCGATATAAACTATAGAAAAATAATAATGGTCAACAGTATTAACCGGTAGTAACAAGTAACTATCTTCTAGCAAAGTCACATCACTGGACTCCAGGGCTGAAGGAGAAACCGGAGGGGATACAGCAAGACGAGGCAGAGGTGGTATAAAGCCACATAAAACTCGCCTCACCCGTCATATCACGGTTAGAGTGTTCAGTCCTTCTGAAGAAAACGAAAAGGATCAATTGGCAGAGTATTGAGGAACAGTACCTTCAGATAGGTGAGGAATCCTGGCGTGCAGTGAGGGGCCCCGAGGTTTTTTTTTTTTGAGAACTGCCGACCACTTGCCATGCCGTTCCACTCCCCGCAGGTCGTGGCGGGTGCAGATCCGGGAGGATGATGTCCCAATCCGGGACCTTCAAGGGTGGGAGACCGAGATCGGAGCAGAAGGTGGGGATGTCAGATGGGGTATGGAGAGTGTATATCTTTCCTGAAGATGATACCTGTAGGCTGAAGGGGAAACCCCATCTGTACTTCAGCTGACGCTTGCGGAGTTCTTCCGTGAGGGGGCGGAGGATCTTTCTTTGTTGAAGGGTATGCCAGGAGAGATCCTGAAAGATGGAAATTGGGTCGTCATTGAAGACCAGGTCATCTATGTGACGTGCTTTATTCATAATTTCTTCCTTCTGAGAGTAATAATGTAGTCGACATATGACGTCTCGGGGTCGATCGGAAGAAAGCCCCCTCGGCTTGAGAGCACGGTGGGCTCTGTCGAACGTGATGACGGCAGCTGGGTCGTTGCCCAGGACTGTGTTGAATATTTTCGTCAAGGCATCTACTAAGCCTGTCTGGGGAACCTCCTCAGGGATACCTCTCACTCGGATGTTATTTCTCCTACCTCTGTTGTCCAAATCCAATACTCGGGTCCGCAGTGAGCGGATTTCGTCTGATTGGGTTTTAATAACATCTGTTAAGGATCCCATAAAGGTATCGGTAGAATCACGATGAGCTTCCAGCGTGTCCACCCTATCAGAAAGCTGCGAGATATCCTGTTTGATGGATGCCAGCTCTCTTCGTATGGTGTCTTGGAGATCCTGCTTAGTTGGGAGTGTTTTCATAAATTGCAGGATATCCTGAAGAGCGGTATCGCTGTGTGAGTGTGAGGTAGATTGCTCCATCCTTAACGGGGAGGCAGAGGAAGCAGAATGACAGGAAGACGGGCTTGAGGGGGAGAGGTCTCCAGAAAGCTTTGCAGGAGTAGGTTGTAGGAACGATCTCATTCCCGGTTGGGTCGCGGTCTCCTTAGGTAGTGTAGTATTACCTTTCTTTTTCCCGGATCTGACCATGTTTAAAAGAAGTTAGGTAGGTAAGTGATAGCAAGAGACGGCATGAGCACAATCCCGGTGTTGCTCGTTACGCTGTGAAGTGCCTACAGCATGGTGACTCCCCGTGGAATGGCATTAACACGACATCAATCAGTTTCCGCCATTAATAGATCGGGCTCATCGTAGGCATTGGATCCCGTCTCCCCGGTAATGTGAAGGGAGGTGTAGGACCACTGTATCACCGGCTCTCCGAGGGCGGCCCACGGCTCTTTGCAAAATCTGGCAGGTAAGTGTAAGGGCACTTGAATCGCATATAAACTATGTATATGGGTGAGCCACTAGGGGGAGCTCCAACCCAGGATATGTAATCCAAAGGGCACCTCCACTGTAAAATAGAAGATAGGCCTGCTGAACAGAGATAATGCAAAAATGTAAAGGATATGGCCACTTGTCAGGCCTGCGGTAGGTGGAAGGGGGTTCATATATATACAGAGCAGGTGTTTGCGGGTTTGTGCTCGGGGCCCGCTGTGTCGGCCTGAACCCCTCTCAACTGTAGTCCCCGGTTTCCAGGTGGATGATGCCGAGGCCTCGGCCGTCGGTGTCACGCTGGGAGCGGCCGTGGATGGGTGTTAATGGGGGGAGAGGCGTCACACGGCAGGACACTCACCCACCAGAGTAGATTCAGCTCTGGTGTCCTCTGCAGCAGTCCCCCGTCCTCTTCCGTGAGCCTCCGGATCCGTGCGCCGGCCGAGAGCTCGCTCCAAGATGGCCGCCGGGCCCCCGCGGCTCCGTCACTCCCTGGTGCCTCCAGCGATTCCGGACACCCGTCGCAGCCGGCGGCAACAGGAGACGCTCCTCCAGCAGGTCTAGCGGTGAGTAGGGCTCCAGTAGGCAGGGGAGAGGTGCGCGGCACCCTCCCGCGGTCCCGGAAGTGCGTGCCGGCTTGAAAGAAAAATCCAGGTCCCGGTCCGGCGGCCGTCTGTAGGCCGCAACCCGCGGGAGCTCCACGAGCTGCTCCCCGATTCCGCAGCTACTACAGGGCTCGCCCAAGGGGTCAGGTCAGCCAGGGGGGACTCCTTGGCACTATAAAAGCAGGCTGGTGCAGGGTAATAAGGGGTTTATAAGCCCCAAATCTCCGGAGCTTTCACTACGTGCTGCTTCCTCCTTCAGCAGCCAGACCACGCCCCCCGTAGGGGCGTTCTTGGTTTCACACCAAGACACATATTTTCGCCAGATACGGTGATAATGTTTTACCGTCACCTCCTTTCTAGCCTTTATTAGAGTAGGGATGACCTCCTCCGGAATCCCCTTCTCAGCTAGGATCCGGCGTTCAACCGCCATGCCGTCAAACGTAACCGCGGTAAGTCTTGGAACACGCAGGGACCCTGCTGCAACATGTCCTCCCTTAGAGGAAGAGGCCAGGGATCTCCTGTGAGCATCTCCTGAAGATCTGAGTACCAGGCCCTTCGAGGCCAGTCTGGAACAATGAGTATTGTCTGTACTCTTTTTCGCCTTATGATCCTCAACACCTTTGTGATGAGAGGAAGAGGAGGAAACACGTAGACCGATTGGAACACCCATGGCGTTACCAGGGCGTCTACTGCTACTGCCTGAGGGTCCCAGGACCTGGCACAATACCTCCGAAGCTTCTTGTTGAGGCGTTACGCCATCATGTCTCTTTGAGGAACTCCCCAAAGACCCGTTATCACTGCAAAGACTTCTTGATGAAGTCCCCACTCTCCTGGATGGAGATCGTGTCTGCTGAGGAAGTCTGCTTCCCAGTTGTCCACTCCCGGAATGAAGACAGCTGACAGAGCGCGTACGTGATTTTCCGCCCAGCGAAGAATCCTGGTTGCTTCCGCCATCGCGGCTCTGCTTCTTGTCCCGCCTTGGCGGTTCACATGAGCCACTGCTGTGACATTGTCTGATTGAATCAGAACAGGTAGGTTGCGAAGAAGACTCTCCGCTTGTCGAAGGCCGTTGTATATGGCTCTTAGCTCCAACACGTTGATGTGTAGACAGGACTCCTGGTCTGACCACAGTCCCTGAAAATTTCTTCCTTGGGTGACTGCTCCCCATCCTCGGAGGCTCGCGTCCGTGGTTACCAGGATCCAGTCCTGAATTCCGAACCTGCGACCCTCCAGAAGGTGAGCACTTTGCAGCCACCATAGAAGAGACACCCTGGTCCCGGGGGACAGTGTTATTTTGCGATGTAAATGTAGATGGGACCCGGACCATTTGTCCAGAAGGTCCCATTGAAACGTCCTTGCATGGAACCTGCCGAAGGGGATGGCCTCGTAGGCTGCCACCATTTTCCCCAGAACACGAGTGCATTGATGAACTGACACTCTTTTTGGCTTTAGCAGGTCTCTGACCATGTTCTGGATGTCCTGGGCTTTTTCCAACGGGAGAAAAACCTTATTTTGTTCCGTATCCAGTATCATACCTAGGAACGTTAGTCGAGTTGTTGGAATCAACTGTGACTTCGGTAGATTTAGAATCCAACCGAGAGAGTGTCACATTGCTCAGCAATTGCTCTCTTTATCTCGCCTTTATCAGGAGATCGTCCAAGTATGGGATAATTGTGACTCCATGCTTGCGCAGGACCACCATCATTTCCGCCATTATCTTGGTGAAAATCCTTGGGGCCGTGGAAAGCCCAAACGGCAACGTCTGAAATTGGTAATGACAATCCTGTACAGCGAATCTCAGGTACTCCTGATGGGAAGGATATATGGGGACATGAAGGTAAGCATCCTTTATGTCCAGTGACACCATAAACTCCCCCTCCTCCATGCTGGCTATTATCGCCCTGAGCGATTCCATCTTGAATTTGAATCTTTTCATGTACAGGTTTAGGGATTTTAGATTCAAAATAGGTCTGACCGAACCATCCGGTTTCGGGACCACAAAGAGGGTTGAATAGTACCCTCTTCCCTGTTGGTTCAAGGGAACCCTGATAATTACTTGCTGTTGACACAGCGTTTGAATTGCAGCTAACACTACATCCCTGTCTGGGGTAGAAGCTGGTAAGGCAGACTTGAAAAATCGGCGTGGGGGCACCTCTTCGAATTCCAGTTTGTAGCCTTGGGAAACTATTTCCAACGCCCAAGGATTCAGGTCTGAGCTGACCCAGACCTGGCTGAAGAGTCGAAGACGAGCCCCCACCGGTGCGGACTCTCGCAGGGGAGCCCCAGCGTCATGCAGTGGGTTTTGTAGAAGCCGGGGAGGACTTCTGTTCCTGGGCACCAGCCGAAGCAGGTGTTCTTTTCCCTCTACCCTTACCTCTGGCAAGGAAGGAGGATCCCCGACCTCTTCTGGACTTTTGTGACCGAAAGGACTGCATCTGATATGTTGGAGTTTTCTTCTGCTGTTGGGGAATAAACGGTAAAAAGTTAGATTTACCTGCGGTAGCTGTGGAAACCAGGTCCGCCAGCCCATCCCCAAACAACACGTCTCCCCTATAGGGTAGAACCTCCATATGCTTTTTCGAATCCGCATCACCCGTCCACTGGCGGCTCCACAAGGAACTTCTCGCTGAAATAGCCATGGCATTGGCTCTGGAAGTCAGTAATCCAATGTCCCCTTGAGCGTCTCTCATATACAAGACTGCGTCTTTGATATGGGCTAGAATTAACAAAACAGTATCTCTATCCATGGTATCAAGGTCAGCCGACAGGTTATCTGTCCAGGCTGAAATTGCGCTACATACCCATGCCGACGCAATTGTCGGTCTTAGCAAAGCTCCAGTATGTGACTAAATAGACTTTAAAGTAGTCTCTTGCCTGCGATCCGCAGAATCCTTGAGGGCCGCTGTGTCTGGAGACGGTAGCGCCACTTTCTTTGACAGGCGCGTTAAAGCCTTGTCCACAGTGGGAGGGGATTCCCAACGTACCCTGTCCTGTGTAGGGAAGGGGTATGCCATATTAATTCTTTTGGGAATCTGCGGTCTCTTATCCGGAGTCTCCCAAGCTTTTTCAAAAAACTCATTAAGTTCATGAGTAAGGGGAAAGTTTATTATCTGTTTCTTTCCCTTAAACATGTGTACCCTCGTGTCAGGAACAGAGGGTTCATCAGCAATATGCAACACATCTCTTATTGCTATAATCATACACTGAATGCTCTTTGTCACCTTAGGGTGCAATTTAGCTTCATCATAGTCGACACTGGAATCAGAGTCCGTGTCAGTAGTTGTGTCCACAATTTTTGCCAAGGGACGCTTTTGAGACCCCGATGGGCCCTGTGAGTTGGTCCAATCCGAGGATTGACCCCCTGACGCCTCCCCGAATTCAGCCTTATCTAGCCTCTTATGTAAAGAGGTCACACTTGCATTCAACATATGCCACATGTCCATCCATTCCTGAGTCGGCACTACCGACGGGGACACACCACTCATCTGCTCTACCTCCTCCTTGGAGAAGCCTTCCGCTTCAGACATGTGGACACGCAAGTACCGACCCCCCACACACAGGGATATACCTATAAGGGGACAAAACCCCAACCAGGCCCTTAGGAGAGACAGAGAGAGAGTTGCCAGCACACACCCAGCGCCCAAATGACACTGGAAAAACCAGATAGCGCTTTCATATTATAAATATATATATATATATATATATATATATACTGTATATATATATATATAATATGAAAGCGCTATATACAATTTCCCACTCACTGCGCGCCAATGTGCCCCCCCTTTCTTTTTTCCAACCTCTGAAGCGTTCAGCAGGGGAGAGTCCGGGGAGCCAGCGTTTCTCATGCAGCTCTGTGGAGAAAATGGCGCTGGTTAGTGCTGAGGGATCAAGCTCCGCCCCCCCAGCGGCGGGCTTTGGTCCCTCTTCAATTTTTACAAAAATGGCGGGGGATCATCTATTTGCTGCCTCCGCAGCCTAATAGCACCTTATTGCCCAAAAACAAGGTTTATTGCTGCCCAGGGCGCCCCCCCCCCCTGCGCCCTGCACCCATCAGTGCTGTCTGTGTGTTGTGTATGGGAGCAATGGCGCGCAGCTTACCGCTGCGCGCCTTACCTCATGAAGATCTGAAGTCTTCTGCCGCCTGAGATGTCTTCTTGTTTCTCATACTCACCCGGCTTCTATCTTCCGGCATCTGTGAGGAGGACGGCGGCGCGGCTCCGGGACGAACCCCAGGGTGAGACCTGTGTTCCGACTCCCTCTGGAGCTAATGGTGTCCAGTAGCCTAAGAAGCAGAGCCTATCAGTTAAGTAGGTCTGCTTCTCTCCCCTCAGTCCCACGATGCAGGGAGCCTGTTGCCAACAGGATTCCCTGAAAATAAAAAACCTTACAAAATTCTTTTTCCACAGAAACTCAGGAGAGCTCTCTGCAGTGTACCCTTCTCCTCTGGGCACAGAATCTAACTAAGGTCTGGAGGAGGGGCATAGAGGGAGGAGCCAGTGCACACCCACAGGAAAAGTTCTTTTAGGTGCCCATGTCTCCTGCGGAGCCTGTCTATACCCCATGGTCCTTACAGAGTCCCCAGCATCCTCTAGGACGTAAGAGAAAAAAAGGCAACACAAACATAAACAGTGTGCATTAATTTTTTAATGTAGTGGTTCCCAAATTTTCTTGAATCACAGAGCAAATAGAGTACGAGCATTATTTTCAGTTTCACAGTACACTAAGGCCTGAAGTTTCTTACTGAGAAATTCAGCAAAGATTATTACATTAAATTAGTGGTTCTCAAACGTAGTCCTCAAGGCACCCCAAACAGCCCAGGTTTTAAGAATATCCATGCTTAGGCACAGGTGATTTAATATCTTGTCAGTTTGATTATACTATCTGTACATAAGCAGGGCTATCCCTAAAACCTGGACTGTTGGGATGCCTTGAGTACCACGTTTTGGGAACCATTGCATTAAATTATTTGTTTACCTGTCTTCCTTAGGTTGAGTTACGTGGTGGTGGACAGGGTTGCACTTCTGTTTGTCCACATATATTATGTTTGGCAGCCAACAGCTCTGGTATTGCCTATCACATTGACCATAAATAATTTGATTTGCTCCTGAACCACCAACCTGTGGCACCCATGCAAGTGCCCCACGGCAGCCAGCTTGGGAACCATTGATTTAATCTATACTTTAAGTATGCCCCCAGTGTGACTATCTATTGCATTTCTTTCTGCAATTAAATAGCTTTCTTGTGAATTATAAACCACTTTATAAACCCTTACACACTGGTGATTAAATGTTATGTCCGACATGCTGTTTTAAAAGCAAAATCCATTCTAAGTGTCCTTAATCATATACGTTCATGCTTGTGTGTACATTTTAGTGTGGGTATGCAATTTGCTTCATTTTGAAACAAGTCACTGTTCTTGAAAAAGACCATTCATTCTTGCAGAGAGCATTGTTTACTTAGCAACTACGGGTTATCTAGAGTGGTCACACTAGTATTACAGGTATTACACTTCATATCAATTTTGTTGTAAGATCCATTCCAATATGGATTGATGTGAATGATCAACATTTCCTGTAAAGCACTAATGGGCATGTGCTAAGACTATTGTCCTGGCACTCTTCCTACCGAAGCTCTGCTGGATCCCTGCAGTCCTGGGCCCCACCTTAGCACCTATCTGCTGTAGTGTCTGGCTACCCCACCTCTACCTTTGAGTCTGAAGCTGCTCCAGTATTTTATTTTCTCAAAACTTGACATCTGAATATAGTAGAGGGCCATACTCTACCCTCTTCCAAGTTGAAGGACTGGATATGGGATCCCGGCGCTTGGGATGTCGACTGTCCTAATAGCAACAGCAGCATTCTGGCGCTTAGGAGCCCGACACGTACTATTAAGTAAGCTAACCCTGCTCCCTCAACCTTCTAACCCGCCTTTCCCCCAGTCCGACCCTAACCAACCACCAATCCCCACCCCGCAGCCTAACCCTTACCTCCCTTCCCAGCAGCCTAACCATTCCCACCAGCAACATAACCCTCCCCCCTCACCCCCCAGGGGATTACCAGTGCGTTGTCAAAGCAGCCCTCGATCAGGATTACAGCGGTCGGGATCCCGGTGCTGGATTTCAATCAATGTTGGGATACCGGCTTTGGCATTCCAAGCTGTTACGGGATGCCAGCGTTGGTATTCTGACTACAGGGATCCTGACCGCATGCCATGTTGCAGGCTCTTATCATGGTACTCCCCAAGCCTAGATTTGATTATGTGGCTGACCAAATTCGTCCATCCTAAGGAATGGGTCATGAAGCCAACATATAAATATTTGCATTGGGTTCTAGTTGAACAGGCAGGTTTTTCAATTTACTCAGTTTCTGTTAGCAGATGTTCCCCTTAGCCTGCATCCTTCAGTGCAGGCTAAGAAAGTTTGCCAGCATGCGCAAAATATGTATGGATACACTGAATCAGATCCTTTTTGTCCATTGCAAGGTAATGCCATGTTTGGGAAGCTGGTTCCCTGGAGAGTTGTGTGCTTTAGTCTATATGGAACATTACTAATATAAGCCAGATATAGGTGTATTATACACGGAACTGCGGTTTGGTAAAGATGTGATGAAGGGTTTATATTGTCAGAGGCTAATGCGCCGCCTCATGGTTGCATGTGCCTGTATAAAATCTAATGATATCAAATACGATGCAACATGCATGTAAAATAAAAAATTATAATAGTACTTTCCTATTTAATAACTAAATTGAAGTAACTAAGTTAAAATATCTTTCTATCATATATATATATATATATATATATTTTTTTTTTTTTTTTTGAGAGAGAGAGAGAGAGATTGATTTATGGTAAGAACTTACCTTTGTTAAATCTCTTTCTGCGAGGTACACTGGATTCCACAGGGAATAACATCGGGGTGTAGAGTAGGAACTTGATCCGAGGCACCAACAGGCTAAAGGCTTTGACTGTTCCCAAAGATACTCAGTGCCGCCTCCACTACAACCCCGCCTCTGTGCACAGAAGCTCAGTTTTGTTAACCAGTTCAATGCAGTAGCAGGTAAAAGAGACGACAAGGGTTAGTAGCCACAGACACCACATTCTCACGACAGGAGAAGGTATCAGCGGCTAATGCCATACCAACCCAAAGAAGCTAAGTGCATCAGGGTGGGCGCCCTGTGGAATCCAGTGTACCTCGCAGAAAGCAGTTCCTTATGGGAGGGGACGCACTGTAGCGGGCACAAGAACCCGGCGTCCAAAGGAAACATCCTGGGAGGCGGAAGTATCGAAGGCATAGAACCTTATGAACGTGTTCACTGAGGACCACGTAGCCGCCTTGCACAATTGTTCAAGGGTCGCACCACGGCGGGCTGCCCAAGAAGGTTCAACAGACAGAGTAGAATGGGCTCTGATGGTAGCAGGAGCTGGAAGTCTAGCCTGTACATAAGCATGTGCAATCACCATTCTAATCCATCTGGCCAAGGTCTGCTTGTTAGCAGGCCAGCCACGTTTGTGAAAACCAAACAGTACAAAGAGAGAATCAGACTTCCTAATGGAGGCTGTCCTCTTCACATAGATACGGAGAGCCCGTACCACATCCAAAGACCGCTCTTTTGAGGATAAATCCGGAGAGACAAAGGCCGGAACCACAATCTCCTGGCTAAGGTGGAAAGAAGACACCACCTAGGTAGATAACCAGGGCGCTTCCGCCATCAGGTCCACATATGGAAGGCCCCACTTGTCCACGAGAAGTTGAAACACCTCTGGATGGGGGCTCCATTCTCCGGCGTGTACGTCCTGACGACTGAGAAAGCTTACTTCCCAGTTTAGGACCCCCGGAATGAACACTGCGGATATGGCAGGCAGATGGCGTTCTGCCCACTGAAGAATCCGTGATACTTCCCTCATTGCCATGCGGCTTCAAGTGCCGCCTTGATGATTGATGTACGCCACCATGGTGGCGTTGTCCGATTGTACTTGAACAGGTCTGTTCTGTATTAGATGCTGGGCCATTGTCAACGCATTGAACACTGCCCGCAATGCCAGAATATTTATCGGGAGTAGAGACTCCTCCTTGGTCCACCGACCCTGAAGAGAGTGTTGTTCCAACACCACGCCCCAACCTCTCAGACTGGCATTCGTCGTCAGCAGGACCCAGTTGGATGTCCAGAAGGGACGGCCCCTGCTCAATCGTTGGTCCTGAAGCCATCAGCTCAGTGACAGACGGACCTCCAGAGACAAGGAGATCATGTGAGATCTAATCCGGTGAGGCAGGCCATCCCACTTGGTCAGCATTAACGTCTGCAGAGGGCGAGAATGGAATTGAGCATACTCCACCATGTCGAAAGCAGACACCATGAGACCTAGCACTTGCATTGCCGAATGTATCGACACTTGTGGACGAGATAGGAAGCATTGAATCCTGTCCTGAAGCTTCAGGACTTTCTCCTGAGACAAGAACAACCGTTGGTTGTGAGTATCCAATAACGCTCCCAGGTGTAGCAGGAACCATGGAGGAATTCTTCCAGTTGATCAGCCATCCGTGGGCTTTCATGAACTGGACCGTCAGATCTAGATGACACAGAAGAAGTTCTGGGGAATTTGCCAGGATCAACAAGTCGTCCAAGTACGGTAGGATCCTGACCCCTTGACGGCAGAGTGTAGCCGTCATGACCGCCATTACTTTGGTGAAAACTCAGGGAGCCTTTGTCAAACCAAACGGTAACGCCCGAAATTGGTAATGAAGATTGCCCACTGCAAACCTGAGGTACTGCTGATGAGACACTGCAATAGGAATATAGCAGGTAGGCATCCTGTATGTCCAGGGAGACCACGTAGTCCCCAGGCTCCAAGGCCAGAACAATAGAGCGCAGAGTTTCCATACGAAACTTGGAGACCAGCACATACTTGTTCAAGGACTTCAGATTGAGAATGGGCCGCAAGGACCCGTTCGGTTTCGGGACTAGAAACAGTGGTGAATAGTACCCCTTGCCTCTCTGAGCTAGAGGCACCAGTACTACCACTCCTGTGGACAGGAGGGAATGTACCACCGAATGCAGAGTGTTTGCCTTTGTTGGGTCCAGAGGAACATCTGTCAGGCAAAATCGATGAGGGGGACGATTCTTGAAGGATATGGGACGACTTCCCTTACCCAGGCATCGGAAGTGGTCTTCAACCTTTCCTGGGCAAAACCTAGAAGTCGGCCCCCCACCTTGGGATCCCCGCCCCGTCATGCGGCAGGCTTGTCAGTTTTGGAAGCAGGCTGACGGGCAGCCCAGGCTCGCTTCGGTCTGGGCTTGGCACGAGCTTGCTTTGGGTACGCCTGACCTTTTGCTTTACCTGGAGGACGAAAAGGCAGAGGGAAAAGTACTTTTAGCCTTCTGCGTGGAAGGAGCCATACTAGGTAGGCAAGCTGTTTTAGCAGTAGCTAGATCAGCCACAATCTTATTGAGGTCTTCTCCAAAGAGAATGCCTCCCTTGAAAGGAAGCACCTCCAGGGTTTTCTTGGAATCCATATCCACCGATCAGGATCTCAACCAAAGGATACGTCTGGCCAAGATGGACGTAGTAGCAGCCTTGGCCGCCAGAACCCCGGCATCGGAGGCCGCCTCCTTAAGGTACAGAGAAGCCGTCGCAATATACGAGAGACATTGTCGAGCATGCTCAGATGCATTAGAAGGCAGCTCCGTCTCCAGCTCCTGAGCCCACGCCTCAACAGTCTCATCAGCCCAATTTGCTGCGATGGTTGGCATATGCACAGCCCCCGTTAGGGTGTACATAGATTTCAAACAACCCTCCACTCGTCTATCCGTCGGTTCCTTCAGAGAGGTGACGGTAGTTACAGGCAGAGCAGAGGAAACTACCATGCGTGCCACATGAGAATCTACGGGCGGAGGAGTTTCCCAATTTTTACATAGCTCCGCAGCGAGAGGATAGCAAGCCAACAGTCTTTTATTCGGTGTGAATTTCGTCCCCGGATTTTCCCAGGACTCCTGACGTATGTCAGCCAGGTGTTGAGAATGAGGTAAAACTTGTTTAACCACCCTCTTACGTTTAAATCTGTCCGGATTTTTAGAGACAGCCTCAGGCTCAGGTTCATCAGAGACCTGAAGAATGAGCCTGATAGCCTCAATCAAGTGAGGGACATCCACCACTGACTTCCCTTCCCCATCAGAAGCATCTGAGTCAGTGTCCATGGGGTCAGTATATGCACCATCCTCCTCAGAGGATGTGTCCGGGATAGCAGTGGATTGTGAGGAGGTAATGGCCCGTTTACAAGACGTCTTAGGTGGGCGAGAGTGAGATTTAGATTTAGTCAGTGACCGGTTCAATTGCTGTAACTGAGTGGAGATTTGATCTGCCCATGGTGGATTAATTGCAGGGACCATAAACTGCTGCATTGGCACAGGTGGTCCCACAGGGGGCACCAGTTTAGTTACAAGTGTGTTTAACAGCGTGGAAAAGGTAGCCCAAGGTGGGTAATTTGTTGCCCCCGGTGCTATGGACCCACTGGTTGGAAAGGAACCCCCTGAACCTGAACTGTCTGCTGCCATATTTTCCTCCAAAATGCCTGCGGCATCACCACCACGCAATGTGGGAGAAGCCCCAGCTCCGTTGCCTCGTGTAGCTGACATACTAGTAAGCACAATATTGGGACACCCCAGTACAATCTTAGCAGCGATATACCTAACAAGAACTCCAAGTGCAGTGTGACTTTCCTGTCAGCACAAACTGGGAATCCAAGAGTTATATGGTGACTATAAATCACAAAGAAAAATACACAGCAAGTATAATTTGTGAAAAACCAATATTATACAGAATACTTGATACACTTCGCCCCCTCTGGTTACAGAATATAGGAGTAGCACGCTGAGTGAAATACCCGATATGGCAGCCACGCAGCAGCTACATGCACACACACATATATAGTCACAAGCGTACCATGCAGAAATTATACACCATAAAACTGCACTGGACTAGCAATACAAAGTAATACTCAGTATATATATATATATATATATATATATATATCGATTGGGTCCGGCACTCAATAAATAGTTCAATTACTCCGGTGTCCTGGTCCAAAAACGGTGTGCACCGCTAGTATACAGTTCTGGATGGAACGGCACTCAGAGGCTTTTCTTAAGCAAATAACGTGTATTAAAAGTTCAATAATACATCAATTCAGTCAATCGCTGATTGACTGAATTGATGTATTATTGAACTTTTAATACACGTTATTTGCTTAAGAAAAGCCTCTGAGTGCCGTTCCATCCAGAACTATATATATATATATATATATATATATATAGAGTCACAGATGGTGGCACTCGCAGGACTTATTTCCAAGAATAAACGACACAGCGGTCAGGAATATTCAATCAACGTTTCGTTAATTTAATAACGTCATCCTGATGACGTTATTAAATTAACGAAACGTTGATTGAATATTCCTGACCGCTGTGTCGTTTATTCTTGGAAATAAGTCCTGCGAGTGCCACCATCTGTGACTCTGTATTTGGTTGCCAAACCATTCTGGAAGGCACCCAGGCATATACATATCTAAGGAGAGAGTGCCGGCCGTTTGCTACATATATATATATATATATATATTATATATATATATATATATATATATAATATAAGAATTTACTCACCGGTAATTCTATTTCTCGTAGTCCGTAGTGGATGCTGGGAACTCCGTAAGGACCATGGGGAATAGACGGGCTCCGCAAGAGACTGGGCACTCTAAAAAAAGATTAGGTACTATCTGGTGTGCACTGGCTCCTCCCTCTATGCCCCTCCTCCAGACCTCAGTTAGGGAAACTGTGCCCGGAAGAGCTGACATTACAAGGAAAGGAAATTTTGAATCCAGGGTAAGACCCATACCAGCCACACCAATCACACCGTACAACTTGTGATAACCTTACCCAGTTAACAGTATGAACAACAACTGAGCCTCACTCAACGGATGGCTCATAACAATAACCCTTATTTAAGCAATAACTATATACACGTATTGCAGAGAGTCCGCACTTGGGACTGGCGCCCAGCATCCACTACGGACTACGAGAAATAGAATTACCGGTGAGTAAAATCTTATTTTCTCTGACGTCCTAGTGGATGCTGGGAACTCCGTAAGGACCATGGGGATTATACCAAAGCTCCCAAACGGGCGGGAGAGTGCGGATGACTCTGCAGCACCGAATGAGCAAACACAAGGTCCTCCTCAGCCAGGGTATCAAACTTGTAGAACTTTGCAAATGTGTTTGAACCCGACCAAGTAGCAGCTCGGCAAAGCTGTAATGCCGAGACCCCTCGGGCAGCCGCCCAAGAAGAGCCCACCTCCCTTGTGGAATGGGCTTTTACCGATTTTGGATGCGGCAATCCAGCCGCAGAATGAGCCTGCTGAATCGTGCTACAGATCCAGCGAGCAATAGTTTGCTTTGAAGCAGGAGCACCCAGCTTGTTGGGTGCATGCAAGATAAACAGCGAGTCAGTCTTCCTGACTCCAGCCGTTCTGGAAACATATATTTTCAAAGCCCTGACTACGTCCAGCAACTTGGAGACCTCCAAGTCCCGAGTAGCCGCAGGCACCACAATAGGCTGGTTCAAATGAAACGATGACACCACCTTTGGGAGAAATTGGGGACGAGTCCTCAATTCTGCCCTGTCCATATGGAAGATCAGATATGGACTTTTACATGACAAAGCCGCCAATTCCGACACACGCCTAGCCGATGCTAAGGCCAACAGCATGACCACTTTCCACGTGAGATACTTTAGTTCCATGGTCTTAAGTGGCTCAAACCAGTGGGATTTCAGGAAATCCAACACAACGTTAAGATCCCAGGGTGCCATTGGTGGCACAAAAGGGGGCTGAATATGCAGCACTCCCTTAACAAATGTCTGAACCTCAGGCAGTGAAGCCAGTTCTTTTTGAAAGAAAATGGATAAGGCCGAAATCTGGACCTTTATGGACCCCAATTTTAGGCCCATAGTCACCCCTGACTGTAGGAAGTGCAGGAATCGACCCAGCTGGAATTCCTCCGTAGGGGCCTTCCTGGCCTCACACCAAGCAACATACTTCCGCCATATACGGTGATAATGTTTTGCTGTCACGTCTTTCCTAGCTTTTATCAGCGTAGGAATAACTTCATCTGGAATGCCTTTTTCCGCTAGGATCCGGCGTTCAACCGCCATGCCGTCAAACGCAGCTGCGGTAAGTCTTGGAACAGACAGGGCCCTTGTTGCAGCAAGTCCTGTCTGAGAGGCAGAGGCCATGGGTCCTCTGTGCGCATTTCTTGCAGTTCCGGGTACCAAGTCCTTCTTGGCCAGTCCGGAACAATGAGTATTGTTCTTATTCCTCTCTTTCTTACTATTCTCAGTACTTTTGGTATGAGAGGAAGAGGAGGAAACACATATACCGACTGGTACACCCACGGTGTCACTAGGGCGTCCACAGCTATCGCCTGAGGGTCCCTTGACCTGGCGCAATATCTTTTTAGCTTTTTGTTGAGACGGGACGCCATCATGTCCACCTGTGGCAGTTCCCATCGGTTTGCAATCAGTTGGAAGACTTCCTGATAAAGTCCCCACTCTCCCGGGTGGAGGTCGTGTCTGCTGAGGAAGTCTGCTTCCCAGTTGTCCACTCCCGGAATGAACACTGCTGACAGTGCTTGCACGTGATTCTCTGCCCATCGAAGAATCTTTGTGGCTTCCGCCATTGCCATCCTGCTTCTTGTGCCGCCCTGGCGGTTTACATGGGCGACCGCCGTGATGTTGTCTGACTGAATCAGCACTGGCCGGTTTCGAAGCAGGGGCTCTGCTTGACTCAGGGCGTTGTAAATGGCCCTTAATTCCAGTATATTTATGTGTAGAGAAGTCTCCAGACTTGACCACAGCCCTTGGAAGTTTCTTCCCTGAGTGACTGCCCCCCACCCTCGGAGGCTTGCATCCGTGGTCACCAGGACCCAGTCCTGTATGCCGAACCTGCGGCCCTCGAGAAGGTGAGCACTCTGCAGCCACCACAGAAGAGACACCCTGGCCCTGGGGGACAGGGTGATCAGTCGATGCATCTGAAGATGCGATCCGGACCACTTGTCCAACAGATCCCACTGAAAGATCCTTGCATGGAACCTGCCGAAGGGAATGGCTTCGTATGAAGCCACCATCTTTCCCAGGACTCGCGTGCAGTGATGCACCGATACCTGTTTTGGTTTCAGGAGGTCCCTGACCAGAGATGCTAATTCCTGGGCCTTCTCCACCGGGAGAAACACCTTCTTCTGTTCTGTGTCCAGAATCATGCCCAGGAAAAGCAGACGCGTCGTAGGAATCAGCTGCGACTTTGGAACATTCAGAATCCAGCCGTGCTGTAGTAACACTTCCTGAGAGAGTGTTACGCTGATCAACAACTGCTCCCTGGACCTCGCCTTTATGAGGAGATCGTCCAAGTACGGGATAATTATAACTCCCTTTTGCCGAAGGAGTATCATCATTTCGGCCATTACCTTGGTAAATATTCTCGGTGCCGTGGACAGGCCAAACGGCAACGTCTGGAACTGGTAATGACAGTCCTGTACCACAAATCTGAGGTACTCCTGGTAAGATGGGTAAATGGGGACATGCAAGTAAGCATCTTTGATGTTCAGCGACACCATAAAATCCCCCTCTTCCAGGCTTGCAATAACCGCTCTGAGCGATTCCATTTTGAACTTGAATTTCTTTATATAAGTGTTCAAGGACTTTAGATTCAGAATGGGTCTCACCGAACCGTCCGGTTTCGGTACCACAAACATTGTGGAATAGTAACCCCTTCCCTGTTGAAGGAGGGGGACCCTGACAATCACCTGCTGGAGGTACAGCTTGTGAATTGCCGCCAGCACTACCTCCCTTTCCATGGGGGAAGCTGGCAAGGCTGATTTGAGGTAACGGCGGGGGGGGAGTCGCTTCGAATTCCAGCTTGTATCCCTGAGATACAATTTGTATAGCCCAGAGATCCACCTGTGAACGAATCCACTGGCTGCTGAAGTTTCGGAGACGCGCCCCCACCGCACCTGGCTCCGCCTGTGGAGCCCCAACGTCATGCGGTGGACTTAATGGAAGCAGGGGAGGACTTTTGTTCCTGGGAACTTGCTGCATGGTGCAGCTTCTTACCTCTACCCCTGCCTCTGGCAAGAAAGGATGCACCCCTGACCCTCCTGCCTTATTGGGAACGAAAGGACTGCATTTGATAATACGGTGCTTTCTTAGGCTGTGAGGAAACCTGAGGCAATAAAGTGGACTTTCCAGCTGTCGCTATAGACACGAGGTCCGACAGACCGTCCCCAAACAATTCCTCACCCTTATAAGGCAAAACCTCCATGTGTTTTTTAGAATCAGCATCTCCTGTCCATTGCCGAGTCCATAAGACCCTCCTGGCAGAAATGGATATAGCATTAATTCTAGAGCCCAGCAGGCAAATGTCCCTCTGAGCATCTCGCATATATAAGACGACGTCTTTGATATGGCCCAGGATTAGCAAAACAGTATCTCTGTCGAGGGAATCAATGTTGTCTGACAGGGTATCAGTCCATGCTGCTACAGCACTACACGTCCAGGCTGAAGCAATAGCAGGTCTCAGTAGAGTACCAGAGTGTGTATACACTGACTTCAGGATAGCTTCCTGCTTTCTATCCGCAGGCTCCTTTAAGGCGGCCGTATCCTGAGACGGCAGGGCCACCTTTTTAGATAAGCGTGTCAGCGCCTTGTCCACCCTAGGGGATGTTTCCCAACGTAACCTGTCCGTTGGCGGGAAAGGGTACGCCATCAGTAACCTCTTAGAAATCACTAATTTCTTATCAGGGGAACTCCACGCTTCTTCACACAATTCATTTAATTCATCAGATGGGGGAAAAGTCACTGGCTGCTTTTTCTCCCCAAACATATAAACCCTCTTGGTATTAACCGGGTTACTCTCAGAAATGTGTAATACATCTTTCATTGCAATAATCATGTATCGGATGGCCTTGGTCATTTTAGACTGTAAATGTGCCTCATCATCGTCGACACTGGAGTCGGACTCCGTGTCGGCATCTGTGTCAACCATCTGAGATAGAGGGCGTTTATGAGCCCCTGACGGCTTCTGAGACGCCTGGGCAGGCGCGGGCTGAGACCCCGGCTGTCCCAAGGCTGCAGCGTCATCAAACCTTTTATGTAAGGAGTTTACATTGTCATTTAAGACCTTCCACATATCCATCCAATCAGGTGTCGGCCCCGACGGGGGCGATACCACACTTATCTGCCCTTGCTCCGCCTCCACGTAACCTTCCTCATCAAACATGTCGACACAGCCGTACCGACACACCGCACACACACAGGGAATGCTCAGACTGAGGACAGGACCCCACAAAGTCCTTTGGGGAGACAGAGAGAGAGTATGCCAGCACACACCACAGCGCTATATAACACAGGGATTTTCACTGCTAATAAGTGATTTTCCCAATAGCTGCTTTTTTGTATTGATTTGCGCCTAAATTTATGTGCCCCCCCTCTCTTTTTAACCCGTCTTGTACCTGGATACTGCAGGGGAGAGCCTGGGGAGCGTGCTTCCAGCGGAGCTGTGAAGGGAAAATGGCGCTGGTGTGCTGAGGAAGAAGGCCCCGCCCCCTCAGTGGCGGGCTTCTGTCCCGCATTTCATGTAAAAAATAAGAATTTACTCACCGGTAATTCTATTTCTCGTAGTCCGTAGTGGATGCTGGGACTCCGTAAGGACCATGGGGAATAGCGGCTCCGCAGGAGACTGGGCACAACTATAAAGAAAGCTTTAGGTCTAACTGGTGTGCACTGGCTCCTCCCACTATGACCCTCCTCCAGACCTCAGTTAGGATACTGTGCCCGGAAGAGCTGACACAATAAGGAAGGATTTTGAATCCCGGGTAAGACTCATACCAGCCACACCAATCACACCGTATAACTCGTGATACAATACCCAGTTAACAGTATGATAACAACTGAGCCTCTCAACAGATGGCTCAACAATAACCCTTTAGTTAAGCAATAACTATATACAAGTATTGCAGACAATCCGCACTTGGGATGGGCGCCCAGCATCCACTACGGACTACGAGAAATAGAATTACCGGTGAGTAAATTCTTATTTTCTCTGACGTCCTAAGTGGATGCTGGGACTCCGTAAGGACCATGGGGATTATACCAAAGCTCCCAAACGGGCGGGAGAGTGCGGATGACTCTGCAGCACCGAATGGGCAAACTCTAGGTCCTCCTCAGCCAGGGTGTCAAACTTGTAGAATTTAGCAAACGTGCTTGACCCCGACCAAGTAGCTGCTCGGCAAAGTTGAAGAGCCGAGACCCCTCGGGCAGCCGCCCAAGAAGAGCCCACCTTCCTCGTGGAATGGGCTTTCACTGATTTAGGATGCGGCAGTCCAGCCGCAGAATGTGCAACCTGAATCGTACTACAGATCCAGCGAGCAATAGTCTGCTTTGAAGCAGGTGCACCCAACTTGTTGGGCGCATACAGGATAAATAGCGAGTCAGTCTTTCTGACTCCAGCTGTCCTGGAAACATATATTTTCAGGGCCCTGACTACGTCCAACAACTTGGAAGCCTCCAAGTCTTTTGTAGCCGCAGGCACCACGATAGGTTGGTTCAGATGAAACGCTGATACCACTTTAGGGAGAAACTGGGGACGAGTCCTCAATTCTGCCCTATCCATATGGAAAATCAGATAAGGGCTTTTACATGACAAAGCCGCCAATTCTGATACACGCCTGGCCGAAGCCAAGGCCAACAACATGACCACTTTCCACGTGAGATATTTCAAATCCACGGTTTTAAGTGGCTCAAACCAATGTGACTTTAGGAAATCCAACACCACGTTGAGATCCCAAGGTGCCACTGGAGGCACAAAAGGGGGCTGAATATGCAGCACTCCCTTAACAAAAGTTTGAACTTCAGGTAGTGAAGCCAGTTCTCTCTGGAAGAAAATCGATAGAGCCGAAATCTGGACCTTAATGGAACCCAATTTTAGGCCCATAGTCACCCCTGACTGTAGATAGTGCAGGAAACGGCCCAGCTGAAATTCTTCCGTTGGGGCCTTCCTGGCTTCACACCACGCAACATATTTTCGCCATATGTGGTGATAATGGTTTGCGGTTACTTCTTTCCTAGCTTTAATCAGCGTAGGAATGACTTCCTCCGGAATGCCCTTTTCCTTCAGGATCCGGTGTTCAACCGCCATGCCGTCAAACGCAGCCGCGGTAAGTCTTGGAACAGACAGGGCCCCTGCTGCAGCAGGTCCTGTCTGAGCGGCAGAGGCCATGGGTCCTCTGAGATCATTTCTTGAAGATCCGGGTACCAAGCTCTTCTTGGCCAATCCGGAACAATGAGTATAGTTCTTACTCCTCTTCTCCTTATTATCCTCAGTACCTTTGGTATGAGAGGAAGAGGAGGGAACACATAAACCGACCGGTACACCCACGGTGTCACTAGAGCGTCCACAGCTATCGCCTGCGGGTCTCTTGACCTGGCGCAATACTTTTCTAGCTTTTTGTTTAGGCGGGACGCCATCATGTCCACCTGTGGCCTTTCCCAACGGTTTACAATCAGTTGGAAGACTTCTGGATGAAGTCCCCACTCTCCCGGGTGGAGGTCGTGCCTGCTGAGGAAGTCTGCTTCCCAGTTGTCCACTCCCGGAATGAACACTGCTGACAGTGCTAACACGTGATTTTCCGCCCATCGGAGAATCCTTGTGGCTTCTGCCATCGCCGTCCTGCTTCTCGTGCCGCCCTGTCGGTTTACATGGGCGACCGCCGTGATGTTGTCTGACTGGATCAGTACCGGCTGGTTTTGAAGCAGGGGTTTTGCCTGACTTAGGGCATTGTAAATGGCCCTTAGTTCCAGAATATTTATGTGCAGGGAAGTCTCCTGACTTGACCATAGTCCTTGGAAGTTTCTTCCCTGTGTGACTGCCCCCCAGCCTCGAAGGCTGGCATCCGTGGTCACCAGGACCCAGTCCTGTATGCCGAATCTGCGGCCCTCTTGAAGATGAGCACTCTGCAGCCACCACAGCAGAGACACCCGTGTCCTTGGAGACAGGGTTATCAGACGATGCATCTGAAGATGCGATCCGGACCACTTGTCCAACAGGTCCCACTGAAAGGTTCTTGCATGGAACCTGCCGAATGGAATCGATTCGTAAGAAGCTACCATCTTTCCCAGGATCCGCGTGCAGTGATGCACCGACACCTGTTTTGGTTTTAGGAGGCCTCTGACTAGAGATGACAGCTCCTTGGCCTTCTCCTCCGGGAGAAACACTTTTCTCTGTTCTGTGTCCAGAACCATCCCCAGGAACAATAGACGTGTCGTAGGGACCAGCTGTGACTTTGGAATGTTTAGAATCCAGCCGTGCTGTTGTAGCACTTCCCGAGATAGTGCTACCCCGACCAACAACTGCTCTCTGGACCTCGCCTTTATCAGGAGATCATCCAAGTATGGGATAATTAAAACTCCCTTCTTTCGAAGGAGTATCATCATTTCGGCCATTACCTTGGTAAAGACCCTCGGAGCCGTGGATAGACCGAACGGCAACGTCTGGAATTGGTAATGACAATCCTGTACCACAAATCTGAGGTACTCCTGGTGAGGATGGTAAATGGGGACATGCAGGTAAGCATCCTTGATGTCCAGTGATACCATGTAATCCCCCTCGTCCAGGCTTTCAATAAACGCCCTGAGCGATTCCATCTTGAACTGAATTTTTTTATATATGTGTTCAAGGATTTCAAATTTAAAATGGGTCTCACCAAACCGTCCGGTTTCGGTACCACAAACATTGTGGAATAGTAACCCCTTCCTTGTTGAAGTAGGGGCACCTTTACTATCACTTGTTGTGAATACAGCTTGTGAATTGCCTGTAACACTGCCTCCCTGCCTGAGGGAGTGGTTGGCAAGGCAGATTTGAGGAAACGGCGGGGGGGAGACGTCTCGAATTCCAGCTTGTACCCCTGAGATACTACTTGAAGGATCCAGGGATCCACCCGTGAGCGAGCCCACTGATTGCTGAAATATTTGAGACGGGCCCCCACCGTACCTGGCTCCGCCTGTGAAGCCCCAGCGTCATGCTGTGGACTTAGAGGAAGCGGGGGAGGACTTTTGCTCCTGGGAACTGGCTGTATGCTGCAGCTTCTTTCCCCTACCTCTGCCTCTGGGCAGAAAGGACGCGCCTTTAACCCGCTTGCCCCTATTGGGCCGAAAGGACTGTACCTGATAATACGGTGCTTTCTTTGGTTGTGAGGGAACATGGGGTAAAAATGTAGACTTCCCAGCTGTTGCTGTGGAAACGAGGTCCGAGAGACCATCCCCGAACAACTCCTCACCCTTATAAGGCAGAACTTCCATGTGTCGTTTGGAATCTGCATCTCCTGTCCACTGCCGAGTCCATAACCCTCTCCTGGCAGAAATGGACATTGCACTAATTTTGGATGCCAGCCGGCAAATATCCCTCTGTGCATCCCTCATGTATAAAAGTGCATCTTTTATATGCTCTACGTTTAGCAATATAGTGTCTCTGTCTAGGGTATCTATATTTTCTGACAGGGAATCTGACCACGCAACAGCAGCACTGCACATCCAGGCTGAAGCAATAGCCGGTCTCAGTATAACACCTGTATGTGTATATATAGATTTCAGGATAGCCTCCTGCTTTCTATCAGCAGATTCCTTCAGGGCGGCCGTATCCGAAGACGGTAGTGCCACCTTCTTTGACAAGCGTGTGAGCGCTTTATCCACCCTAGGGGATGTTTCCCAGCGTAACCTATCCTCTGGCAGGAAAGGGTACGCCATTAGTAACCTCTTAGAAATTACCAGCTTTTTATCAGGGGAAGCCCACGCTTCTTCACACACTTCATTTAACTCTTCAGATGGAGGAAAAGCTACTGGTAGTTTTTTCTCGCCAAACATAATACCCTTTTTTGTGGTACCTGGGGTAACATCAGAAATGTGCAACACATTTTTCATTGCCTCAATCATGTAACGTGTGGCCCTACTGGAAGTTACATTAGTCTCATCGTCGTCGACACTGGAGTCAGTATCCGTGTCGACATCTGTGTCTGTCATCTGAGGTAGCGGGCGTTTTAGAGCCCCTGATGACTTTTGAGACGCCTGGGCAGGCACAGGCTGAGAAGCCGGCTGTCCCACATTAGGTATGTCGTCAAACCTTTTATGCAAGGAGTCGACACGGTCGCGTAATTCCTTCCACAGCACCATCCACTCAGGTGTCGACCCCGCAGGGGGTGACATCACGTTTACAGGCATTTGCTCCGCCTCCACATAAGCCTCCTCATCAAACATGTCGACACAGCCGTACCGACACACCGCAAACACACAGGGAATGCTCTGACAGAGGACAGGACCCCACAAAGCCCTTTGGGGAGACAGAGAGAGAGTATGCCAGCACACACCAGAGCGCTATATAAACACAGGGATCCCACTATAAATGAGTGTTTTAACTTATAGCTGCTTTTTTATATATCTTATATATATCTATCTATACTGCGCCTAAATTTAGTGCCCCCCCTCTCTTTTTTACCCTTCTGTAGTGTTCAGACTGCAGGGGAGAGCCAGGGAGCTTCCTTCCAGCGGAGCTGTGAGGGAAAAATGGCGCCAGTGTGCTGAGTAGGGAGGCCAATCCCGGGATCGGGATCGGCGGGATCCCGGGATTTGGGCCCAAAAATGCCGGGATTTGAATCCCGGGATTGGAGCATCCAATCCCGGGATTCACGGGATTATTCTGCGCATGCGCGGCGGCAGGAGGGTTGGTGTGTAAGTAATAATACTTACTCATTTAGGCGGGCAGCAGCCATGAACAAGTAGAACGCGCGCAGCACTTCAAATGTTGCGCCGGCCGCCAGCCAATCAGAGCTGGCAGACCGGCAGCCAATCAGGGAAGCTGCAGCGGCAGCCAATCAGGAGCGACTGCTGCGGCCGCTTCCCTGATTGGCTGCCGGTCCGCCAGCTCTGGTTGGCTGGCGGCCGGCGCTTCATTTGAAATGCCGCCGCGTTCAGTGTTTTAATGGTTGCCGCCCGTCTAATAGTAAGTACTATTACTTACACTCACCCTATCTCCCTCCGTGCAGCCTTCCTCCCTCCCTGCCGCGACCTACACCCTCTGTCCTGGCTGAGTCCCGCACCGCTACCTACTACACCCTCCCTACCTCCCGCACCGCTACCTACACCCTCCCTACCTCCCGCACCGCTACCTACACACTCCCTACCTCCCGCTCCCTACACACTTCCTCCAGCCCTGCTCCCTACAATTTTCTCTAATCCCTACTGTAATCCCGGGATTGACCGTTTTTCAATCCCGAATCCCAGGATTGAAAAAACGGCCCGGGATTGGCCTCCCTAGTGCTGAGGGAGATGGCCCCGCCCCTTTTTCGGCGGACTTTCTCCCGCTTTTTCTGGAATACTGGCAGGGGTAATTTTACATCTATATAGCCTCTAGGACTATATATGATGTAGATTTGCCAGCCAAGGTGTCATATATTGCCCTCAGGGCGCCCCCCCCCCCAGCGCCCTGCACCCATCAGTGACCGGAGTGTGAGGTGTACATGAGGAGCAATGGCGCACAGCTGCAGTGCGCTACCTTGGTGAAGACCGAAGTCTTCTGCCGCCGATTTTCCGGACCTCTTAGTTGCTTCTGGCTCTGTAAGGGGGACGGCGGCGCGGCTCCGGGAACGAACACCAAGGTCGGGTCCTGCGGTCGATCCCTCTGGAGCTAATGGTGTCCAGTAGCCTAAGAAGCCCAAACTACCACCTGTTAGGTAGGTTCGCTTCTTCTCCCCTTAGTCCCTCGCTGCAGTGAGTCTGTTGCCAGCAGATCTCACTGTAAAATAAAAAACCTAAATATACTTTCTTTCTAGGAGCTCAGGAGAGCCCCTAGTGTGCATCCAGCTCAGCCGGGCACAAGATTCTAACTGAAGTCTGGAGGAGGGTCATAGTGGGAGGAGCCAGTGCACACCAGTTAGACCTAAAGCTTTCTTTATAGTTGTGCCCAGTCTCCTGCGGAGCCGCTATTCCCCATGGTCCCTACGGAGTCCCAGCATCCACTTAGGACGTCAGAGAAAATGGCTGGGTTTTTTACATATATACAGTGCTAGACTGTATATATGTATGTTTTTGTGCCAAAGGTACCTCAATTGCAGCCCAGGGCGCCCCCCCCCCCCAGCGCCCTGCACCCTACAGTGACCGGAGTGTATAGGTGTGCTGGGAGCAATGGCGCACAGCTGCGGTGCTGTGCGCTACCTTAATGAAGACAGGAGTCTTCAGCCACCGATTTCGTCGTCTTCCAGCTTCTGTTCTTCTGGCTCTGCAAGGGGGACGGCGGCGCGGCTCCGGGAACGGACGATCGAGGACAGGTGCCTGTGTTCGAACCCTCTGGAGCTAATGGTGTCCTGTAGCCTAAGAAGCACAAGCTAGCTGCAAGCAGGTAGGTTTGCTTCTCTCCCCTTAGTCCCACGTAGCAGTAAGTCTGTTGCCAGCAGAAGCTCACTGAAAATAAAATACCTAATAAATACTTTCTTTTCTAGTAAGCTCAGGAGAGCCCACTAGGAGCACCCAGCTCTGGCCGGGCACAGACTCTAACTGAGGTCTGGAGGAGGGGCATAGAGGGAGGAGCCAGTGCACACCAGATAGTACCTAATCTTTTTTTAGAGTGCCCAGTCTCCTGCGGAGCCCGTCTATTCCCCATGGTCCTTACGGAGTTCCCAGCATCCACTAGGACGTCAGAGAAATAACATATATATATATATATATATATATATGTTAACAATAGATATAACAAAGCACAGTAGATACTGGATGTATATCACAGGGCGTTTGTACCACACAGCCCTGAATGTATGCACTCTTTCTTGACTAACACTGTCCCAGTGACAGGTAGAATACTTAAATGTCCAGTAAAATGCACAGCGCTGGCGATCAGGCGGCTTTACAGAGGAGGATTTGCCCCAGCAGTCCCAGGAACAGCTCAGCTCTGTTGTGATGGCGGCTGACAGGGAGTGAGGGAAAGATATGCAGCTCCAGGGCGGGAACATTCACTGAAATGGCGCCATGTGGATGCTGGGAACTCCGTAAGGACCATGGGGATTATACCAAAGCTCCCAAACGGGCGGGAGAGTGCGGATGACTCTGCAGCACCGAATGAGAGAACTCCAGGTCCTCCTCAGCCAGGGTATCAAATTTGTAGAATTTAGCAAACGTGTTTGCCCCTGACCAAGTAGCTGCTCGGCAAAGTTGTAAAGCCGAGACCCCTCGGGCAGCCGCCCAAGATGAGCCCACCTTCCTTGTGGAATGGGCTTTTACAGATTTTGGCTGTGGCAGGCCTGCCACAGAATGTGCAAGCTGAATTGTACTACAAATCCAACGAGCAATAGTCTGCTTAGAAGCAGGAGCACCCAGCTTGTTGGGTGCATACAGGATAAACAGGGAGTCAGATTTTCTGACTCCAGCCGTCCTGGAAACATATATTTTCAGGGCCCTGACAACGTCCAGCAACTTGGAGTCCTCCAAGTCCCTAGTAGCCGCAGGTACCACAATAGGCTGGTTCAGGTGAAACGCTGAAACCACCTTAGGGAGAAATTGTGGACGAGTCCTCAATTCTGCCCTGTCCGTATGAAAAATCCATGGTGTTACCAGAGCGTCCACAGCTATTGCCTGAGGGTCCCTTGACCTGGCGCAATACCTGTCCAATTTTTTGTTGAGGCGGGACGCCATCATGTCCACCTTTGGTTTTTTCCAACGGTTTACAATCATGTGGAAGACTTCTGGGTGAAGTCCCCACTCTCCCGGGTGGAGGTCGTGCCTGCTGAGGAAGTCTGCTTCCCAGTTGTCCACTCCCGGAATGAACACCGCTGACAGTGCTATCACATGATTTTCCGCCCAGCGAAGAATCCTTGCAGCTTCTGCCATAGCCCTCCTGCTTCTTGTGCCGCCCTGTCTGTTCACGTGGGCGACTGCCGTGATGTTGTCCGACTGGATCAGCACCGGCTGACCTTGAAGCAGAGGTCTTGCTTGGCTTAGGGCATTGTAAATGGCCCTCAGCTCCAGGATATTTATGTGAAGTGATGTCTCCAGGCTTGACCACAAGCCCTGGAAATTTCTTCCCTGTGTGACTGCTCCCCAGCCTCACAGGCTGGCATCCGTGGTCACCAGGACCCAGTCCTGAATGCCGAATCTGCGGCCCTCTAGAAGTTGAGCACTCTGCAACCACCACAGGAGAGACACCCTTGTCTTTGGTGACAGGGTTATCCGCTGATGCATCTGAAGATGCGATCCGGACCATTTGTCCAGCAGGTCCCACTGGAAAGTTCTTGCGTGGAATTTGTTGAAAAGGATTGCTTCGTAGGAAGCCACCATTTTTCCCAGGACCCTTGTGCATTGATGCACTGACACTTGGCCTGGTTTTAGGAGGTTTCTGACTAGTTCGGATAACTCCCTGGCTTTCTCCTCCGGGAGAAACACCTTTTTCTGGACTGTGTCCAGGATCATCCCTAGGAATAGAAGATGTGTCGTCGGGATCAGCTGCGATTTTGGAATATTGAGAATCCAACCGTGCTGCCGCAACACTACTTGAGATAGTGCTACCCCGACTACCAATTGTTCCCTGGATCTTGCCCTTATCAGGAGATCGTCCAAGTACGGGATAACTAAAACTCCCTTCCTTCGAAGGAGTATCATCATTTCGGCCATTACCTTGGTAAAGACCCGGGGTGCCGTGGACAAACCAAACGGCAGCGTCTGAAACTGATAGTGACAGTTCTGTACCACAAACCTGAGGTATCCTTGGTGAGAAGGGTAAATTGGGACATGGAGGTAAGCCTCCTTGATGTCCAAAGACACCATATAATCCCCTTCTTCCAAGTTCGCAATCACCGCTCTGAGTGACTCCATCTTGAATTTGAACCTGTGTATGTAAGTGTTCAAGGATTTTAGATTTAAAATAGGTCTCACCGAGCCGTCCGGCTTCGGTACCACAAACAGCGTGGAATAATACCCCTGTCCCTGTTGCAGGAGGGGTATCTTGATTATCACCTGCTGGGAATACAGCTTGTGAATGGCTTCCAATACCGCCTCCCTGTCGGAGGGAGACGTCGGTAAAGCAGACTTTAGGGGAGTGCCTGAGTCCGCTTGTAAAGCCCCAGCGTCATGCTGAGGACTTGGCAGAAACGGGAGAGGGCTTCTGTTCCTGGGAACTGGCTGTTTGCTGCAGCCTTTTTTCTCTCCCTCTGCCACGGGGCAGAAATGAGGAGCCTTTTGCCCGCTTGCCCTTATAGGGCCGAAAGGACTGCGCCTGATAATACGGCGTCTTCTTATGTTGAGAGGCTACCTGGGGTAAAAATGTGGATTTCCCAGCAGTTGCCGTGGCCACCAGGTCTGATAGACCTACCCCAAATAACGCCTCCCCTTTGTAAGGCAATACTTCCATATGCCTTTTGGAATCAGCATCACCTGACCACTGCCTCGTCCATAACCCTCTTCTGGCAGAAATGGACAGCGCACTTACTCTTGATGCCAGTCGGCAAATATCCCTCTGTGCATCACGCATATATAGAAATGCATCTTTCAAATGCTCTATAGTCAGTAATATACTGTCCCTATCTAGGGTATCAATATTGTCAGTCAGGGAATCCGACCAAGCCACCCCAGCACTGCACATCCAGGCTGAGGCGATTGCTGGTCGCAGTATAACACCCGTGTGAGTGTATATACATTTTAGGATATTCTCCTGCTTTCTGTCAGCAGGTTCCTTAAGGGCGGCCGTATCAGGAGACGGTAGTGCCACCTGTTTTGACAAACGTGTGAGCGCTTTATCCACCTTAGGGGGTGTTTCCCAACGTGCCCTATCCTCTGGCGGGAAGGGGTATGATGCTAATAACCTTTTAGGAATTATCAGTTTTTTATCGGGGGAAACCCACGCTTCATCACACACTTCATTTAATTCCTCAGATGCAGGAAAAACTACAGGCAGTTTTTTTCTCACCAAACATAATACCCTTTTTAGTGGTACTTGTATTATCAGAAATATGTAAAACATTTTTCATAGCATCAATCATGTAACGTGTGGCCCTACTGGAAGTCACATTCGTCTCTTCATCGTCGACACTGGAGTCAGTATCCGTGTCGGCGTCTGTATCTGCCATCTGAGGTAACGGGCGTTTTAGAGCCCCTGATGGCTTTTGAGACGCCTAGACAGGCACGAGCTGAGTAGCCGGCTGTCTCATGTCATCAACCGTCTTTTGTAAAGAGCTGACACTGTCACGTAATTCCTTCCATAAGCTCAGCCACTCAGGTGTCGACTCCCTAGGGGGTGACATCTCCATTACAGGCAATTGCTCTGCCTCCACACCATTTTCCTCCTCATACATGTCGACACAATCGTACCGACACACAGCACACACACAGGGAATGCTCTGATAGAGGACAGGACCCCACTAGCCCTTTGGGGAGACAGAGGGAGAGTATGCCAGCACACACCAGAGCGCTATATATATACAGGGATAACCTTATAGAAGTGTTTTTCCCCTTATAGCTGCTGTTTTATTTATACTGTGCCTAATTAGTGCCCCCCTCTCTTGTTTTACCCTTTTCTGTAGTGCAGGACTGCAGGGGAGAGTCAGGGAGACGTCCTTCCAGCGGAGCTGTGAGGGGAAAATGGCGCCCGTGTGCTGAGGAGATAGGCTCCGCCCCCTTCTCTCCCGCTTTTTGCTGTATTCTGGCAGGGGTTAAAATACATCCATATAGCCCTGGAGGTTATATGTGATGTATTTTCGCCAGCCAAGGTGTTTCTATTGCTGCTCAGGGCGCCCCCCCCCCCAGCGCCCTGCACCCTCAGTGACCGGAGTGTGAAGTGTGCCTGAGGAGCAATGGCGCACAGCTGCAGTGCTGTGCGCTACCTTGGTGAAGACTGATGTCTTCTGCCGCCGATTTTCCGGACCTCTTCTTGCTTCTGGCTCTGTAAGGGGGCCGGCGGCGCGGCTCTGGGACCGGACTCCGAGGCTGGGCCTGTGTTCGGTCCCTCTGGAGCTAATGGTGTCCAGTAGCCAAGAAGCCCAAGCTGGCAGGTTCGCTTCTTCTCCCCTTAGTCCCTCGATGCAGTGAGCCTGTTGCCAGCAGGTCTCACTGAAAATAAAAAACCTAAAACTAAACTTTTACTAAGAAACTCAGGAGAGCCTCCTAGAATGCACCCTTCTCGGCCGGGCACAAAAATCTAACTGAGGCTTGGAGGAGGGTCATAGGGGGAGGAGCCAGTGCACACCAGGTAGTCCTAAAGCTTTACTTTTGTGCCCAGTCTCCTGCGGAGCCGCTATTCCCCATGGTCCTTACGGAGTTCCCAGCATCCACTAGGACGTCAGAGAAATGATCTTCCCCCTGGGCAAGGAATCTAATTCATCAATTAGGTTAACTGACCATTTAGCAATGGCCCTAGTGATCCAAGCACAAGCAATAGTGGGTCTCTGGGCCACACCAGCATCAGAATATAAAGATTTGAGAGTGGTCTCAATCTTGCAGTCAGCCGTGTCCTTAAAGGATGCTGCCCCAGGAACAGGTAAGACTATTATACGTGACAACCTAGATACCGATGCGTCCACAGTTGGTGGGTTTTCCCATTTCTTTCTATCCTCCAGAGGAAAGAGAAAGGATGTAATTAACCTTTTAGGGATCTGAAATTTTTTGTCAGGATTAGCCCAAGTTTCTACAAACTGTGCATTCAACTCCTTTGATGCAGGAAAAGTAGCTGAGGATTTCTTTTTTACATTAAAATAAGATTCCTCCGCCATCTTGTCAGGAATGTGCAGGAGATTTCTGATAGCTTCTATCAGGGCCTGTATTCCTTGTGACAGGACAGCATCCCCCCCACTCGCATCCACTTCACCCTCCTTTGGGTCTGATGTATCGTCATCAGTATCAGCTTGCATGAGCTGGGTCAGAGTACGCTTTTGTTGGCAAATGGCAGGGGTCTGAGACGCTGGTTTGGGAACTGAATCTCTATTCATCAGGTCATCCATAGACTGTCTTAAGTATTGCGTCTCTTTCTCAGTATGGGCTAATTTAGTAGAAATAGTGGATATCATCCCCTTTATGGAATCTAACCATGGGGGTTCTGACTCACTAGCCTGAGAATCTGTACTGTTCTGGGTACACGGTAGTGAGTCCCCAGGGAAGGACAGACACTCTGCTGTGCAGGACACACTGTCCCTGGACATAGTAATGTGAAGGGACCCACACACAGAAGGTGAAACACAGTATAACTTACACAGAGCCCGCAGGGAGAAAGAGAAATAGGAGCCAGCCACACTGCACCCCTGTACCTGAGTAAAAACACAGCTGGGTCGCCACACTAAATCCCTTCAGAGGACTTTGTATACTACAACCTCCTCCCCCTTACTATGACCCCCTGGTACCGCTGAGGAGACTTGGAGTCTTCTTGGAGGAGCTGCGCATCCCTGTGATGCCTGCCAGTATGAGCTGCAGAGGGAAAATGGTGTTGGTGAGCTGCTGGATCCGCTCATTGTGAAGCCCCGTCCCCGTAATGGCGTGCGGCTTCCCGGTCTTTTTTTATACTGGCCTGAGGTTTAGAGTGCTTAATCCGAGGGTTAAAACCCTCTGTAAGCTGGATGGCTAGTGTGGGTATCATTGGTGGCTCAGCGCACCCTCTCACAGCGGGACACACGAAGCCGCATGTCATCTTGAGCCCCCGGAGCGCAGCCTGCAGGTCAGCGATGCGCTCCAACCCTCATGCCGCCATTTCCACCGGTGACCCCCTAACCGGGACGCTGGCGCTGTACTCACCACTCTTCTATCTTCGGCTATGTTAAGGGTGGCGGCGTGCTGCGGGAGGGTACACTTGCCGTGGTGGGGCTTGCGAATGACTCCCTCAGGAGCTCAGTGTCCTGTCAGCAGAGAAACGGGACCATTAACTCTTTAGGAAGTTGGGCCGTTCTCCCCACCCAGCAATGCCTGTAAAACAACAAACAGAAAATAAATGTAGAAAACTCTTCAGGAGCTTCCCTAAGCGTGACCAGCTTATTTTCTAAACTGAGACTTGTAGGAGGGGCATAGAGGGAGGAGCCAGTGCACACTATTGATTTCTTAAAGTGCCCATGGCTCCTAGTGGACCAGTCTATACCCCATGGTACTAATGTGGACCCCAGTATCGTCCAGGACATAAGAGAAAACACTAAACTCTATAAACCAATCTGCAAGTTGCTTTTTATCTGCATCGTGTAAGTTGAGACAATGAAAGCATTTATTTGATTGGTTGTTGTGGATCACTGCAAATTTAGCACTCAAGTGAAATAATAGTAAAGGAGAACTAAAGCTCTGAAAACCAGTGTCTTAGAAATACTGCAAGAGGAAGACATGGCAGGAACAATACAGATGTGTTCTCATACTGTACATCTAGCCTCAATACACCATGCAGCTTGAGATGCCTTGCGTGAGTGACCCAGCAGTTCCCAAGCAACTTTGCTAATGTCTGGCTTTTTCCCCCCAGAAAATGCGTCTTATTCGCATCACTATTAGAACGCACAAGCAGACTCTGCTTATTAAAATGATATGCGGCATGCCTATATTCTGTATGCAATGCTACGTTACAGTGGTTTCCAGGAAAACACACTAACGTAACATTTTGTATGCAGATCATGCTACAGTCGCACACAGAATATAGGCACCATCTCTGCAGACATATTTGGTTTATCTGCCTTAAATTGAATCTAGGATTGAACAAGTCCTTCCACTAGCATCTCCTTTAGATACTATTTACATGTACAGATGTGTCCTCTAGCCATGCACAAAAAGGCGCCTGGCATTCGTAAACACGCTCACGACTAGACAGACTTTTTAACTTGACTGCAGCAACAATGAAGAAAGACACATCTGTAGGCCTGCAGAACTACTGCACAAACACTATTTGGTAGAGTTGTGAGTCTGTTTGGCTGGAACTATGTGCTTCATCACAATGGGACAGCATTCTTTGCCAAGTACAGAGCAGTTATTCCTCATTTTATTGCAACATGCAAAACCAATTCTTCAAATTGTGAGCGCACTGAAATAAGGTAAAGGGGAGGCGATAAAACTTTCTTTTATTGGGGGCAAAGCTTGCAGTCATCTGCAAACAGATGTGGTAACTGCACCACCTCAGAGATGGCAGAGATCGTCTCTTGTCGTACACTTTTAATGGTACACATTTTACACTTTCAGTTGCAGTGAATGAGAAGCAAATTTCTAGTCACACCATGCCCAGGATGAGACAATCGGAATAAACCATAGGAAATTTGGGCAAATGGAGACTGCCTACACACTGCATGACATCGGGTACTTTTGGCTAAAATCGTTTGTCAAGAAAGACTGATCGGGTAATCAAAACAGGACGTTTCTAGCCATTTATCCTTGTTTGGCCAAAATGGTCATACCTACACATTATGCAATAACAAGGTGATCACCTAGAATTGTATAGTGTGTAGCTATCTTAAATTTAAAAAACAAAACACATCAGAGTTCCAAAAGTAACAAAGGCATTCCCAATGTCCCCTAACAATAATTTTATTTATATAGCACTCACTCGCACACAGGACTCAATGCACCCGACAGTCATCAAAAACTTAGCACATGGTACAAAGGATTTTCGTATTACAGCAAGTAGAAAACCATGCAGAACTGAAAAGAGGAAAAAGCTAGAGAGTAGGCATAATGCAGGGTTGGAGCTGTTATTTTTGGTAATAAATTTCACGGGTGATATATTCCACCCACAAAAGGTACAAGAGGAGGCACCCACATTGGGCGTACTACGTAGGATTAACCTGGGTGGAATAGGTCACGCCTAGAAAAGAAGAAAAAAACAAATGGGGTGATTGCAGAGACCTAGCGCTAAAAGTAGGGTCCTAACATAACCGTCAGACTCGTGTAATTTTCATCCCATCATTCTTCATTTTGCATATAAATGACTCTTAAAAAGCAGTTAGGAGAAGAACTGAAATGTTTAATTTAATGAAACATTTAATGAAATGTTGCAGGTGGTTGTATTTTTGATGTGACATTTACAAGATTGAAACACTCAGACTTTTCCAGGTCCTCATAAACCTCGGCACGTGTAGATTACTGAGGTACCCTCCAGGAGGGAATAGGTTTAACATTATCTTTCTAGTTATGGTTTTGTTTATTGTGCCATCACCTTGTGCGCTAAAACCTTTACTAAAACAGTGACATCTACCTCAAACACACAACCAGTGGAAAAACCTACAGTGATCTCCTGGAATGGTAGAAAATACACAGTACAAATATACAATCTGTATTTATTTGGGTTTTGCAGTTTTTTTAAATAATGCCTTGCTCTTCAGTTGGTGCTTCTGTCTCAGCAGCTGCTCCTCTCTGCATTTTTCTTGCCTCTCTGACCAATTTTTCATGCCTTGATCTATCTCATTATTGAGAAGCATAATGCGGCTCTGGAAAGAGAAGTTTGCAACATTAGACTCTGTGAACAGCGGTAGTGATAACCTCACCCAGAATCAATCCTTGCCTATACTATAAATGTATTATAGCAACGTCACACACAAAATGCCCATTGCCAGTGTTAGTACCACATAGCTTTATATCACTGACCTTTGCATAACAGCAATGACTACCTTATACTCGCATATAAATATATTAATCCGCTGCCCCTTTTTATCTTAATTATACTTGTGATTACCTGGAAAAAAATAAGATTTTACTTACTGGTAAATCTATTTCTCGTAGTCAGTAGTGGATGCTGGGGACTCCGTAAGGACCATGGGGAATAGACGGGCTCAGCAGGAGACATGGGCACTTTAAGAAAGAATTTAGATTCTGGTGTGCTCTGGCTCCTCCCTCTATGTCCCTCCTCCAGACCTCAGTTAGAGAAACTGTGCCCGGAAGAGCTGACAGTACCAGGAAAGGATTTTGGTAATCCAGGGCAAGATACATACCAGCCACACCAGTCACACCGTATAACTTGTGATAAACTTACCAAGTCAAAAGTATGAACAACAACAGAGCATCAGTACAACCCTGATGCAACTATAACATAGCCCTTATTGCAGCAATAACTATATACAAGTATTGCAGAAGAAGTCCGCACTTGGGACGGGCGCCCAGCATCCACTACGGACTACGAGAAATAGATTTACCGGTAAGTAAAATCTTATTTTCTCTAACGTCCTAGTGGATGCTGGGGACTCCGTAAGAACCATGGGGATTATACCAAAGCTCCCAAACAGGCGGAAGAGTGCGGATGACTCTGCAGCACCGATTGAGCAAACACAAGGTCCTCCTCAGCCAGGGTATCAAACTTGTAGAACTTTGCAAAAGTGTTTGAACCTGACCAAGTAGCCGCTCGGCAAAGCTGTAATGCCGAGACCCCTCGGGCAGCCGCCCAAGAGCAGCCCACCTTCCTAGTGGAATGGGCCTTAACTGATTTTGGCAGCGGCAATCCAGCCGCAGAATGAGCCTGCTGAATCGTGTTACAGATCCAGCGAGCAATAGTTTGCTTTGAAGCAGGCGCCCCAAGCTTGTTGGAAGCATACAGGATAAACAAAGATTCTGTTTTCCTGACCCTAGCCGTTCTGGCTACATAAACCTTCAAAGCCCTGACCACATCAAGCAACTCGGAATCCTCCAAGTCAGTAAGTAGCCACAGGCACCACAATAGGTTGGTTTATATGAAAGGATGATACCACTTTCGGCAGAAATTGTGGGCGGGTCCGCAATTCTGCTCTATCCGCATGGAAAACCAGATAGGGGCTTTTATGTGACAAAGCCGCCAATTCTGACACACGCCTAGCCGAAGCCAAGGCTAGTAGCATGACCACCTTCCACGTGAGATATTTCAATTCCAACGTTTTGAGTTGTTCAAACCAGTGTGATTTCAGGAAACTCAACACCACGTTAAGATCCCAAGGTGCCACTGGAGGCACAAAAGGGGGCTGAATATGCAGCACTCCCTTTACAAACGTCTGAACTTCAGGTAGAGAAGCCAGTTCTTTTTGAAAGAAAATAGATAGGGCCGAAATCTGGACCTTAATGGAACCCAATTTTAGGCCCAAAGTCACTCCCGACTGTAGGAAGTGAAGGAAACGGCCCAGCTGGAATTCCTCCGTAGGGGCATTCCTGGCCTCACACCAAGCAACATATTTTCGCCATATACGGTGATAATGTTGAGCCGTCACGTCCTTCCTAGCCTTTATCAGCGTAGGAATGACCTCATCCAGAGTGCCTTTTTCTGCTAGGATCCGGTGTTCAACCGCCATGCCGTCAAACGCAGCCGCGGTAAGTCTTGTAACAGACAGGGCCCCTGTTGCAACAAGTCCTGTCTTAGAGGCAGAGGCCACGGGTCCTCTGTGAGCATTTCTTGCAGATCTGGATACCAAGTCCTTCTTGGCCAATCCGGAACAATGAGTATTTGATCTCACTCCTCTTTTTCTTATGATTCTCAGCACCTTGGGTATGAGAGGAAGAGGAGGAAATACATAGACCGACTGGAACACCCACAGTGACACCAGTGCGTCCACAGCTATCGCCTGTGGGTCTCATGACCTGGCGCAATACCTCTGTAGCTTTTTGTTGAGGCGGGATGCCATCACGTCCACCTGTGGCAGTTCCCACCAACTTGCAATCTGCGTGAAGACTTCTTGATGAAGTCCCCCCTCTCCCGGGTGGAGGTCTTGCCTGCTGAGGAAGTCTGCTTCCCAGCTGTCCACTCCTGGGATGAACACTGCTGACAGTGCGCTTACGTGATTCTCCTCCAAGCGAAGAATTCTGGTGGCTTCTGACTGAATCAGAACCGGTTGGTCGCGAAGCAGGGTCTCCGCTTGACGTAGGGCGTTGTATACGGCCCTTAATTCCAGGATGGTGATGTGAAGGCAAGTATCCTGACTTGACCACAGACCTTGGAAATTCCTTCCCTGTGCGACTGCTCCCCACCCTCGGAGGCTTGCATCCGTGGTCACAAGGACCCAGTCCTGAACGCCGAATCTGCGGCCCTCGAGAAGGTGAGCACTCTGCAGCCACCACAGGAGAGACACCCTGGCCCTGGGGGATAGGGTGATTAACCGATGCATCTGAAGATGTGATCCGGACCAAATGTCCAGTAAGTCCCATTGAAAAGGTCCTCGCATGGAACCTGCCGAAGGGAATGGCCTCTTATGATGCCACCATCCTTCCCAGGACTCGAGTGCAGTGATGCACTGACACCTGTTTTGGTTTTAATAGGTTCCTGACCAGTGTCATGAGCTCCTGAGCTCTCTCTATCGGGAGATAAACCCTTCTTCTGGTCTGTGTCTAGAATCATGCCTAGGAAAGGCAGATGAGCCGTAGGAACCAACTGCGACTTTGGAATATTTTGAATCCAGCCGTGTTGCCGTTACACTTCCAGAGAAAGTGATACGCTGTTCAGCAACTGCTCTCTTAATCTCGCTTTTATGAGGAGATCGTCCAAGTATTGGATAATTGTGACACCTTGCTTCCGCAGGAGCACCATCATTTCCGCCATTACCTTGGTGAAGATTCTCAGGGCCGTGGGGAGACAAAACGGCAACGTCTGAAATTGGTAATGACAATCCTGTACCGCAAATCTGAGGTACGCCTGATGAGGTGGATAAATGGGGACATGAAGGTATGCATCCTTTATGTCCAGAGACACCATAAAATCTCCCCCTTTCAGGCTTGCGATGACCGCTCTTAGCGATTCCATCTTGAACTTGAACCTTTTCAGGTATATGTTCAGGGATTTTAAATTCAATATGGGTCTGACCGAACCGTCCGGTTTCGGGACTACAACATGGTCGAATAATAACCCCCTCCTTGTTGAAGGAGGGGAACCTTGACCACCACCTGTTGAAGATATAATTTGTGAATTGCAGTTAACACTATTTCCCTCTCGTGGGGGGAAGCCGGCAGGGCCGTCGGTGAGGGGCATCTCCTCAAAGTCCAGCTTGTATCCCTGAGACACAATATCAATTGCCCAGGGATCCAACAGGGAGTGAACCCACTTGTGGCTGAAATTACGAAGACGTGTCCCCACCGGGCCTAGCTCCGCCTGTGGAGCCCCAGCGACATGCGGTGGATTTTGTAGAGGCCGGGAAGGACTTCTGTTCCTGGGAACTAGCTGTGTTGTGCAGCTTCTTTCCTCTTGCCCCTGGCAAGAAAGGACGCACCTCGGACTTTCTTGTTTCTTTGTGATCGAAAGGCTGCATTTGATAATGTCGTGCTTTCCTAGGCTGTGCAGGAATATAAGGCAAAAGATCAGAATTACCAGCTATAGCTGCGGAGACCAGGTCCGAGATCCCTTCTCCACACAATCCTCAGCCTTCCATATGCCTCTTAAGTCGGCATCACCTGTTCATTGCATATACTACAGGACACGTCAAGCAGAAATCGACATAGCGTTGACTCTAGAACCCAGTAGACTAATGTCTCTTTGGGCATGTTTTATATATATATATATATATATATATATATATATCTTAAGACAGCATCTCTAATATATATTAGAGATGAGCGGGTTCGGTTTCTCTGAATCCGAACCCGCACGAACTTCATGTTTTTTTCACGGGTCCGAGCAGACTCGGATCCTCCCGCCTTGCTCGGTTAACCCGAGCGCGCCCGAACGTCATCATGACGCTGTCGGATTCTCGCGAGACTCGGATTCTATATAAGGAGCCGCGCGTCGCCGCCATTTTCACACGTGCATTGAGATTGATAGGGAGAGGACGTGGCTGGCGTCCTCTCCATTTAGATTAGGGTTGAGAGAGAGAGAGAGAGATTGACCTGAGGCTGTGATACTGTAGAAGAGAGTGCAGAGTTTAGTGACTGACGACCACAGTGACCACCAGACAGTGCAGTTGTTTGTTTTATTTAATATATCCGTTCTCTGCCTGAAAAAAACGATACACACAGTGACTCAGTCACATACCATATCTGTGTGCACTGCTCAGCCCAGTGTGCTGCATCAATGTATATATATATCTGACTGTGCTCAGCTCACACAGCTTATAATTGTGGGGGAGACTGGGGAGCACTGCAGTGCCAGTTATAGGTTATAGCAGGAGCCAGGAGTACATAATATTATATTAAAATTAAACAGTGCACACTTTTGCTGCAGGAGTGCCACTGCCAGTGTGACTAGTGACCAGTGACCTGACCACCAGTATATATAATATTAGTAGTATACTATCTCTTTATCAACCAGTCTATATTAGCAGCAGACACAGTACAGTGCGGTAGTTCACGGCTGTGGCTACCTCTGTGTCGGCACTCGGCAGCCCGTCCATAATTGTATATACCACCTAACCGTGGTTTTTTTTTCTTTCTTTATAGTCATACTAGTTACGAGTATACTATCTCTTTATCAACCAGTCTATATTAGCAGCAGACACAGTACAGTGCGGTAGTTCACGGCTGTGGCTACCTCTGTGTCGGCACTCGGCAGCCCGTCCATAATTGTATATACCACCTAACCGTGGTTTTTTTTTCTTTCTTTATACATACATACTAGTTACGAGTATACTATCTCTTTATCAACCAGTCTATATTAGCAGCAGACACAGTACAGTGCGGTAGTTCACGGCTGTGGCTACCTCTGTGTCGGCACTCGGCAGCCCGTCCATAATTGTATATACCACCTAACCGTGGTTTTTTTTTCTTTCTTTATACATACATACTAGTTACGAGTATACTATCTCTTTATCAACCAGTCTATATATTAGCAGCAGACACAGTACAGTGCGGTAGTTCACGGCTGTGGCTACCTGTGTGTCGGCACTCGGCAGCCCGTCCATAATTGTATATACCACCTAACCGTGGTTTTTTTTTCTTTCTTTATACATACATACTAGTTACGAGTATACTATCTCTTTATCAACCAGTCTATATATTAGCAGCAGACACAGTACAGTGCGGTAGTTCACGGCTGTGGCTACCTCTGTGTCGGCACTCGGCAGCCCGTCCATAATTGTATATACCACCTAACCGTGGTTTTTTTTTCTTTCTTTATACATACATACTAGTTACGAGTATACTATCTCTTTATCAACCAGTCTATATTAGCAGCAGACACAGTACAGTGCGGTAGTTCACGGCTGTGGCTACCTCTGTGTCGGCACTCGGCAGCCCATCCATAATTGTATATACCACCTAACCGTGTTTTTTTTTTCTTTCTTTATACATACATACTAGTTACGAGTATACTATCTCTTTATCAACCAGTCTATATATTAGCAGCAGACACAGTACAGTGCGGTAGTTCACGGCTGTGGCTACCTCTGTGTCGGCACTCGGCAGCCCGTCCATAATTGTATATACCACCTAACCGTGGTTTTTTTTTCTTTCTTTATACATACATACTAGTTACGAGTATACTATCTCTTTATCAACCAGTCTATATATTAGCAGCAGACACAGTACAGTGCGGTAGTTCACGGCTGTGGCTACCTCTGTGTCGGCACTCGGCAGCCCGTCCATAATTGTATATACCACCTAACCGTGGTTTTTTTTTCTTTCTTTATACATACATACTAGTTACGAGTATACTATCTCTTTATCAACCAGTCTATATATTAGCAGCAGACACAGTACAGTGCGGTAGTTCACGGCTGTGGCTACCTCTGTGTCGGCACTCGGCAGCCCGTCCATAATTGTATATACCACCTAACCGTGGTTTTTTTTTCTTTCTTTATACATACATACTAGTTACGAGTATACTATCTCTTTATCAACCAGTCTATATATTAGCAGCAGACACAGTACAGTGCGGTAGTTCACAGCTGTGGCTACCTCTGTGTCGGCACTCGGCAGCCCGTCCATAATTGTATATACCACCTAACCGTGGTTTTTTTTTCTTTCTTTATACATACATACTAGTTACGAGTATACTATCTCTTTATCAACCAGTCTATATATTAGCAGCAGACACAGTACAGTGCGGTAGTTCACGGCTGTGGCTACCTCTGTGTCGGCACTCGGCAGCCCGTCCATAATTGTATATACCACCTAACCGTGGTTTTTTTTTCTTTCTTTATACATACATACTAGTTACGAGTATACTATCTCTTTATCAACCAGTCTATATATTAGCAGCAGACACAGTACAGTGCGGTAGTTCACGGCTGTGGCTACCTCTGTGTCGGCACTCGGCAGCCCGTCCATAATTGTATATACCACCTAACCGTGGTTTTTTTTTCTTTCTTTATACATACATACTAGTTACGAGTATACTATCTCTTTATCAACCAGTCTATATTAGCAGCAGACACAGTACAGTGCGGTAGTTCACGGCTGTGGCTACCTCTGTGTCGGCACTCGGCAGCCCGTCCATAATTGTATATACCACCTAACCGTGGTTTTTTTTTCTTTCTTTATACATACATACTAGTTACGAGTATACTATCTCTTTATCAACCAGTCTATATATTAGCAGCAGACACAGTACAGTGCGGTAGTTCACGGCTGTGGCTACCTCTGTGTCGGCACTCGGCAGCCCGTCCATAATTGTATATACCACCTAACCGTGGTTTTTTTTTTTCTTTCTTTATAGTCATACTAGTTACGAGTATACTATCTCTTTATCAACCAGTCTATATTAGCAGCAGACACAGTACAGTGCGGTAGTTCACGGCTGTGGCTACCTCTGTGTCGGCACTCGGCAGCCCGTCCATAATTGTATATACCACCTAACCGTGGTTTTTTTTTCTTTCTTTATACATACATACTAGTTACGAGTATACTATCTCTTTATCAACCAGTCTATATTAGCAGCAGACACAGTACAGTGCGGTAGTTCACGGCTGTGGCTACCTCTGTGTCGGCACTCGGCAGCCCGTCCATAATTGTATATACCACCTAACCGTGGTTTTTTTTTCTTCTTTATACATACATACTACTACGACATCTCTTTATCAACCAGTCTATATTAGCAGCAGACACAGTACAGTACGGTAGTTCACGGCTGTGGCTACCTCTGTGTCTGCACTCGGCAGGCAGTCCGTCCATAATTGTATACCACCTAACCGTGGTTTTTTTTTCTTTCTTCTTTATACATACATAGTTACATAGACATCTCTTTATCAACCAGTCTATATTAGCAGCAGACACAGTACAGTACGGTAGTTCACGGCTGTGGCTACCTCTGTGTCTGCACTCGGCAGGCAGTCCATAATTGTATACTAGTATCCATCTCCATTGTTTACCTGAGGTGCCTTTTAGTTGTGCCTATTAAAATATGGAGAACAAAAATGTTGAGGTTCCAAAATTAGGGAAAGATCAAGATCCACTTCCACCTCGTGCTGAAGCTGCTGCCACTAGTCATGGCCGAGACGATGAAATGCCAGCAACGTCGTCTGCCAAGGCCGATGCCCAATGTCATAGTACAGAGCATGTCAAATCCAAAACACCAAATATCAGAAAAAAAAGGACTCCAAAACCTAAAATAAAATTGTCGGAGGAGAAGCGTAAACTTGCCAATATGCCATTTACGACACGGAGTGGCAAGGAACGGCTGAGGCCCTGGCCTATGTTCATGGCTAGTGGTTCAGCTTCACATGAGGATGGAAGCACTCAGCCTCTCGCTAGAAAAATGAAAAGACTCAAGCTGGCAAAAGCAGCACAGCAAAGAACTGTGCATTCTTCGAAATCCCAAATCCACAAGGAGAGTCCAATTGTGTCGGTTGCGATGCCTGACCTTCCCAACACTGGACGTGAAGAGCATGCGCCTTCCACCATTTGCACGCCCCCTGCAAGTGCTGGAAGGCGCACCCGCAGTCCAGTTCCTGATAGTCAGATTGAAGATGTCAGTGTTGAAGTACACCAGGATGAGGAGGATATGGGTGTTGCTGGCGCTGGGGAGGAAATTGACCAGGAGGATTCTGATGGTGAGGTGGTTTGTTTAAGTCAGGCACCCGGGGAGACACCTGTTGTCCGTGGGAGGAATATGGCCGTTGACATGCCAGGTGAAAATACCAAAAAAATCAGCTCTTCGGTGTGGAGGTATTTCACCAGAAATGCGGACAACAGGTGTCAAGCCGTGTGTTCCCTTTGTCAAGCTGTAATAAGTAGGGGTAAGGACGTTAACCACCTCGGAACATCCTCCCTTATACGTCACCTGCAGCGCATTCATAATAAGTCAGTGACAAGTTCAAAAACTTTGGGTGACAGCGGAAGCAGTCCACTGACCAGTAAATCCCTTCCTCTTGTAACCAAGCTCACGCAAACCACCCCACCAACTCCCTCAGTGTCAATTTCCTCCTTCCCCAGGAATGCCAATAGTCCTGCAGGCCATGTCACTGGCAATTCTGACGATTCCTCTCCTGCCTGGGATTCCTCCGATGCATCCTTGCGTGTAACGCCTACTGCTGCTGGCGCTGCTGTTGTTGCTGCTGGGAGTCGATGGTCATCCCAGAGGGGAAGTCGTAAGCCCACTTGTACTACTTCCAGTAAGCAATTGACTGTTCAACAGTCCTTTGCGAGGAAGATGAAATATCACAGCAGTCATCCTGCTGCAAAGCGGATAACTGAGGCCTTGACAACTATGTTGGTGTTAGACGTGCGTCCGGTATCCGCCGTTAGTTCACAGGGAACTAGACAATTTATTGAGGCAGTGTGCCCCCGTTACCAAATACCATCTAGGTTCCACTTCTCTAGGCAGGCGATACCGAGAATGTACACGGACGTCAGAAAAAGACTCACCAGTGTCCTAAAAAATGCAGTTGTACCCAATGTCCACTTAACCACGGACATGTGGACAAGTGGAGCAGGGCAGGGTCAGGACTATATGACTGTGACAGCCCACTGGGTAGATGTATGGACTCCCGCCGCAAGAACAGCAGCGGCGGCACCAGTAGCAGCATCTCGCAAACGCCAACTCTTTCCTAGGCAGGCTACGCTTTGTATCACCGCTTTCCAGAATACGCACACAGCTGAAAACCTCTTACGGCAACTGAGGAAGATCATCGCGGAATGGCTTACCCCAATTGGACTCTCCTGTGGATTTGTGGCATCGGACAACGCCAGCAATATTGTGTGTGCATTAAATATGGGCAAATTCCAGCACGTCCCATGTTTTGCACATACCTTGAATTTGGTGGTGCAGAATTTTTTTAAAAACGACAGGGGCGTGCAAGAGATGCTGTCGGTGGCCAGAAGAATTGCGGGACACTTTCGGCGTACAGGCACCACGTACAGAAGACTGGAGCACCACCAAAAACTACTGAACCTGCCCTGCCATCATCTGAAGCAAGAAGTGGTAACGAGGTGGAATTCAACCCTCTATATGCTTCAGAGGTTGGAGGAGCAGCAAAAGGCCATTCAAGCCTATACAATTGAGCACGATATAGTAGGTGGAATGCACCTGTCTCAGGCGCAGTGGAGAATGATTTCAACGTTGTGCAAGGTTCTGATGCCCTTTGAACTTGCCACACGTGAAGTCAGTTCAGACACTGCCAGCCTGAGTCAGGTCATTCCCCTCATCAGGCTTTTGCAGAAGAAGCTGGAGACATTGAAGGAGGAGCTAACACGGAGCGATTCCGCTAGGCATGTGGGACTTGTGGATGGAGCCCTTAATTCGCTTAACAAGGATTCACGGGTGGTCAATCTGTTGAAATCAGAGCACTACATTTTGGCCACCGTGCTCGATCCTAGATTTAAAGCCTACCTTGGATCTCTCTTTCCGGCAGACACAAGTCTGCTGGGGTTGAAAGACCTGCTGGTGACAAAATTGTCAAGTCAAGCGGAACGCGACCTGTCAACATCTCCTCCTTCACATTCTCCCGCAACTGGGGGTGCGAGGAAAAGGCTCAGAATTCCGAGCCCACCCGCTGGCGGTGATGCAGGGCAGTCTGGAGCGACTGCTGATGCTGACATCTGGTCCGGACTGAAGGACCTGACAACGATTACGGACATGTCGTCTACTGTCACTGCATATGATTCTCTCAACATTGATAGAATGGTGGAGGATTATATGAGTGACCGCATCCAAGTAGGCACGTCACACAGTCCGTACTTATACTGGCAGGAAAAAGAGGCAATTTGGAGGCCCTTGCACAAACTGGCTTTATTCTACCTAAGTTGCCCTCCCACAAGTGTGTACTCCGAAAGAGTGTTTAGTGCCGCCGCTCACCTTGTCAGCAATCGGCGTACGAGGTTACATCCAGAAAATGTGGAGAAGATGATGTTCATTAAAATGAATTATAATCAATTCCTCCGCGGAGACATTGACCAGCAGCAATTGCCTCCACAAAGTACACAGGGAGCTGAGATGGTGGATTCCAGTGGGGACGAATTGATAATCTGTGAGGAGGGGGATGTACACGGTGATATATCGGAGGGTGATGATGAGGTGGACATCTTGCCTCTGTAGAGCCAGTTTGTGCAAGGAGAGATTAATTGCTTCTTTTTTGGGGGGGGTCCAAACCAACCCGTCATATCAGTCACAGTCGTGTGGCAGACCCTGTCACTGAAATGATGGGTTGGTTAAAGTGTGCATGTCCTGTTTTGTTTATACAACATAAGGGTGGGTGGGAGGGCCCAAGGACAATTCCATCTTGCACCTCTTTTTTCTTTTCTTTTTCTTTGCATCATGTGCTGATTGGGGAGGGTTTTTTGGAAGGGACATCCTGCGTGACACTGCAGTGCCACTCCTAAATGGGCCCGGTGTTTGTGTCGGCCACTAGGGTCGCTAATCTTACTCACACAGTCAGCTACCTCATTGCGCCTCTTTTTTTCTTTGCGTCATGTGCTGTTTGGGGAGGGTTTTTTGGAAGGGACATCCTGCGTGACACTGCAGTGCCACTCCTAGATGGGCCCGGTGTTTGTGTCGGCCACTAGGGTCGCTAATCTTACTCACACAGCTACCTCATTGCGCCTCTTTTTTTCTTTGCGTCATGTGCTGTTTGGGGAGGGTTTTTTGGAAGGGACATCCTGCGTGACACTGCAGTGCCACTCCTAGATGGGCCCGGTGTTTGTGTCGGCCACTAGGGTCGCTAATCTTACTCACACAGCTACCTCATTGCGCCTCTTTTTTTCTTTGCGTCATGTGCTGTTTGGGGAGGGTTTTTTGGAAGGGCCATCCTGCGTGACACTGCAGTGCCACTCCTAGATGGGCCCGGTGTTTGTGTCGGCCACTAGGGTCGCTAATCTTACTCACACAGCTACCTCATTGCGCCTCTTTTTTTCTTTGCGTCATGTGCTGTTTGGGGAGGGTTTTTTGGAAGGGACATCCTGCGTGACACTGCAGTGCCACTCCTAGATGGGCCCGGTGTTTGTGTCGGCCACTAGGGTCGCTTATCTTACTCACACAGCGACCTCGGTGCAAATTTTAGGACTAAAAATAATATTGTGAGGTGTGAGGTATTCAGAATAGACTGAAAATGAGTGTAAATTATGGTTTTTGAGGTTAATAATACTTTGGGATCAAAATGACCCCCAAATTCTATGATTTAAGCTGTTTTTTAGTGTTTTTTGAAAAAAACACCCGAATCCAAAACACACCCGAATCCGACAAAAAAAATTCGGTGAGGTTTTGCCAAAACGCGTTCGAACCCAAAACACGGCCGCGGAACCGAACCCAAAACCAAAACACAAAACCCGAAAAATTTCAGGCGCTCATCTCTAATATATATATATCTATATATATTATATATATATATATATATACACACATATACACTAGGGTCTCAATCTCTGCTGATAAGGTACCTGACCACGCTGCTACAGCGCTATAAACCCATGCCATCACAATCGCCGGTCTGAGTAGTGTACCAGAATGTGCACGCTGTCTGCAGGATCCCCGAGGATAGCTGTTAAGTCAGGGCTACCTTTTGGGCAAACGTGACACCCTAGGGGAAGATTCCCATCGTATCCTGGCCCTAGTAGGGAAAGGATACTCCCTGAGAATTCTTTGTGGGAAACTGCAGTCTCTTGTCTGGAGATTCCCGCTCTTTTTCATCATGAGAGGAGGGAAATTTACCTCAGCTTTCTTCCCCTTAAACATGTGTACCCTTGTGTCAGGGACAGATGAGTCATCAGTGATATGCAAATCATCTTTTATTACAATAATCATATATTGAATACTTTCCTGCCATTTTGGCTGTAACTTTGCATTATCGTAGTCGACACTGGAGTCAGACTCCGTGTCGATATCAGTGTCTATTATTTTGGATAGTGATCATTGAGAGACTCTGAAGGTCTCTGCGACATAGGGACAGACATGGGTAGATTCCCTGTCTGTTCTCTAATCTTTTGTGCAATAATTTCACCTTAGCACTTAATTACACATATCCAAACAGGTGTCGGCGTTGTCGACGGAGACACCCCTTACACACACATTTGCTCCATCTTCTCCTTAGGGGAGCCTTTTACCTCAGACATGTCGACACACACGTACCGACACACCACACATTCAGGGAATGCTCATCTGAAGACAATTCCCCCACAAGGCCCTTTGGAGAGACAGAGAGAGAGTATGCCAGCACACACCCCTGCGCTATTAACCCAGGAATAACACAGTAACTTAATGTTAACCCAGTAGCTGCTGTTTATATTGATTTTTGCGCCTAATTATGTGCCCCCCCTCTCTTTTTACCCTCTTCTACCATGTATCTGCAGGGGAGAGGCTGGGGAGCTTCCTCTCAGCGGTGCTGTGGAGAAAAAACATGGCGCTGGTGAGTGCTGGGGAAGAAGCCCCGCCCCCTCGACGGCGGGCTTCTGTCCCGCTTAAATATACATTTTCTTGGCAGGGGCTCATACATATATACAGTCAGGGCCGGTGCAAGGTCTCTCGGCACCCTAGGCAAAACATGTGCCTGCTGCACTCCCCCCCCCCCCCCCAAAAAAAAAAAAAAGAGAGAAAAACCCGCCCAGACGCTAAAAATTATATTTTAAAAAATTCACTATGTGTGACATTTTTTTGCGGGGACCCCCAGAAAGGCTGTAATGTGTCTGGACACCGTTGGGTAGCTTACTCCTGAGTGCAGCCAAACTGAATCTTTATACATTCACTGCCATGCAATATACAGCGGAGCGCAACGGGGCATGTATTTATGCTATGTAACTGATATATATGTGTGTGTGTGTGTGTGTGTGTGTGTGTGTGTGTGTGTGTGTGTATATAATTATATATATATATATATATATATATATATATATGTATACACACACACACACACACACACACACATATACATACACTTCTACAGTAGAGGAATGGAGTACTGAGGTTGCAATTTAAGGGTACCTTAATGGCTGCAGGAGGAGTCCCAGTGAAGAAGAAATTCTACCCATAAAAATTTATAATCGGGACCAATCCAAGGCGACTATATATTGCAGGCTGCAGAAGAAGGAGACTGTGATCCACTCAGACAGGGAACAGTAGCAGGGGAGCCGCGCGCAGTCTGCCCTGCAGTGTAGTCCCAGTCCCACACATAGCACAACACAATCATCCCCGCAGGAGTCCCATATGCAGAGTCATTTCTTGTGGTGCGGGGCGGGCATATGTCAGCGCAGAGAGGAGCAGAAGAACTGTACCACCAGCCGGCAGCACCAGTGGTGGAACTTGTGAGTGGTGGGCCCAGGTGCAAGGATATGCTTTGGGCCCCCCTCCTCCACCCCAGGGTGAGGTACAGGGTGACGAAGATGAGGCAGAGGATGACGGGGATGAGGCAGAGGGTGACAGGGAAATGGAGAGTTGGTGAAAGGTTGAGACAGGGGGAGATGGATCAAGGAAGAGAGGGGGAGACTGAGAAAGAGAGGGGAATTGTGGAGAGAGAGAGAGAGAGAGAGAGTCAGACTGAGAGAGAGGGGGAGAGAGAGGGGGAGAGGGAGAGGGATTGAAGGGTGAAGAGGAAGGAAGATGAAGGGGGGGGGGGGGGGAAGAGAGGCTGAGCAGCACTTGCCACCTTCTCATACTCTAGCATTGCTTTTTTCCCTACCTGTAGTCTGTGGCTTGTGCAATCCAGGGCTGCTGCTGGGCGTGGAGATGGCCAGTGTCTCTGCTTCCCTCCAATTGATTTTTGGTGCCACGGACAGCAGGGGACGGGAGGAGGGTGGAAAATAAATATGAAAGGGGAGTGAGGAGCTGAGAGAGCGTGTTCTCCTCCCCCTCCGGTCAGGCAGTCCCACACAACCAGCTTAAATGAGTATGGGGGAGGAGCAGAGAGAGAGGCCCCTCCTGCACAAACGGAAGGGCACTCAACAGACAATTGGCCAGCACTACAACATCTGGGAGGAGGGGGAGGCGCTCGAGAACAGTGGGGAGGAGATGGGAGATCGTCCCTCCTCACCCTTAACAACCTGTATCGTGGCACCAGTAAGTCCGTGGGGCGGGCGGACATGCTTGAGCGGGGAGGAGAGAGAAGAGCAGCCCCTCCTCCCTCTGCGGCTGGGACCCCGATTATGTGCTGCACTTTATTATTAGGAACTGGGGCACTGGCGGTAGGCACAGCGCTGGAAGCGGCAGTATTACAATGAGTCAGTGTGACTCTTTGTAATGCCGGCGGCTGTGCGCCCCTACACAGCGGCGGGCCTCGGTGCAATGCACCGCTGCTAGTTAAGCCACTGGGCAGCACGCTGCTTACTCTATGTGTATAGCGTATTAGAGGCGCTGCTGATGGGTTACACTCATACTGTCAGCGCTGCAGGGATGCCGCGGCCGCCCAACTGTTCTCAGCCGCCAGCGCTGACAGTATGAGTGTAACCCATCGGCAGCGCCTCTAATACTCTATACACATAGAGTAAGCAGCGTGCTGCCGGCTAGTGGTACAGTTCTTCTGCTCCTCTCAACATATTCCTCTTAAGGAAGAGGAGGAGCTGAGCAAGGGTCAAGAAGCATTTACCAGTAGCGTGAGCTGCCGCCCTCCAGTGGTCGCCGCCCATAGGCAGCTGCCTAAAGCTGCCTAGTGGTGGCGCCGGCCCTGTATACAGTGCCCAACTGTATATATGCTAGACTTTTGCCAAAGAGGTCCCAATTGCTGCCCAGGGCTCCCCCCCCCCCTGCGCCCTGCACCCTTACAGTGACCGGAGTATGTGAGGTGTGTGTGGGAGCAATGGCGCACAGCTGCAGTGCTGTGCGCTACCTCAGTGAAGACCGGAGTCTTCTGCCGCCGATTTCGAAGTCTTCTTGCTTCTCGTGCTCACCCGGCTTCTGTCTTCCGGCTCTGCGAGGAGGACGGCGGCGCGGCTCTGGGATCGGACGACTAGGGTTAGATCCTGTGTACGATCCCTCTGGAGCTAATGGTGTCCAGTAGCCTAAGAAGCAGGACCTATCTTCAGAGAGTAGGGCTGCTTCTCTCCCCTCTGTCCCACGATGCAGAGTCTGTTGCCAGCAGAGCTCCCTGAAAATAAAAAACCTAACAAAATACTTTCTTACAGCAAGCTCAGGAGAGCTCACTGAACAGCACCCAGCTCGTCCGGGCACAGATTCAAACTGAGGTCTGGAGGAGGGACATAGAGGGAGGAGCCAGAGCACACCAGAATCTAAATTCTTTCTTAAAGTGCACATGTCTCCTGCGGAGCCCGTCTATCCCCATGGTCCTTACGGAGTCCCCAGCATCCACTAGGACGTTAGAGAAACTATAGATTAGATGTAAACTGGAAACAATAACTGTCAGGACAGCTACTACTAGATCCTGTTTACATAAATATACTATCTGCCTTCTTCAGGATACTATTTTTATTGGGATTACACAGATTACATGACCATGTTACATCAAAAGACTAACCTAGAATACAGTCAGTCCAAATTCAATTGTTTTGTGGGCGGCCAAACGTACTGGGTTATTCAATTGTTGCCCCGTTGGGCACGCTTTCCCCATATGCGCGCCATTAGTACAGAGTTTAGCCATGCAAAGCGTCTAACTCGTCAAAAGTACAGTTTAGGGCAGGCATGTCCAAACTGCGGCCCTCCAGCTGTTGAGAAACTACACATCCCAGCATGCCCTGACACCGCTTTAGCATTCTCTGACAGCAAAACTGTGTCAGGGCATGCTGGGATATGTAATTTCACAACAGCTGGAGGGCCGCAGTTTGGACATGCCTGGTTTAGGGTGTACACACTCCCATAACCATGGAGAGTACGCACATTTCTGCTCGCACCTCAGGGGGCTGCAAACTGAAATGTTTCTCCCCGACTGCATGCGTGTCCAAACGGAGTAGCAATTTAACTGCTCCATTGGGCGCCATCTAGTTGGAGACCAACAACTGAATCGGCCCCAAAGTGTTTAAATTTGTACACTGGATGCACTCTTCATAGGCACAGGACCCACGTCATACTAGCTCTTAAAATTAAAATTAAGTGACAGGGATGATGGCTGGCACTGAGGCCCTTTATAGTCCAAGTCATGTGGTGATTGTGGCTTCTGTGACCACATTTGTTATGTCGCATTTTAGATCCTGCCCTCTAATGGACAATGTTACAGCATGCGATACCAGACTGCGCCTCATACACGTACAGCCAGTGCTTTGTTTTCTTCCTTCCTCCTGAGCTGTCCTTTGTATAGTGGAGCTTGCCTTCCATCTGTAAATAAGAAGAGTCAACTGTTTATAGCTGGGAAGCATTCTGTGTACAGAACTAAAACTTGAATCTAAATTATTTACATTTACCCTCTAAATATGACATCTATGGCGGTCGCAAAAATAAGATTTTAAACCTACCGGTAAATCTATTTCTCCTAGTCCGTAGAGGATGCTGGGGACTACGTAAGGACCATGGGGTATAGACGGGCTCCGCAGGAGACATGGGCACCTGAAAGAACTTTTCCTATGGGTGTGCACTGGCTCCTCCCTCTATGCCCCTCCTCCAGACCTCAGTTAGAGAACTGTGCCCAGAGGAGATGGACAATACGAGGGCAGGATTTTATAAATTCAAGGGCAAGATTCCTACCAGCCCACACCAATCATACCATGTAACCCGGAACATACATAACCAGTTAACAGTATGAACAAACAACAGTAGCGGTCCAAGACCGATTCCAACTGTAACATAACCCTTATGTAAACAACAGCTATATACAAGTCTTGCAGAGTTTCCGAACTGGGACGGGCGCCCAGCATCCTCTACGGACTAGGAGAAATAGATTTACCGTTAGGTTTAAAATCTTATTTTCTCTTACGTCCTAGAGGATGCTGGGGACTCCGTAAGGACCATGGGGTTTATACCAAAGCTCCCAGTCGGGTGGGAGAGTGCGTATGACTCTGCAGCACCGACTGAGCAAATGCTAGGTCCTCATCAGCCAGGGAATCAAACTTGTAGAATTTAGCAAAAGTGTTTGACCCCGACCAAGTTGCTGCTCGGCAAAGCTGTAATGCCGAGACACCCCGGGCAGCCGCCCAAGAAGAGCCCACCTTCCTAGTGGAATGGGCCTTAACCGAATGCGGTAACTGCAATCCAGCCGTAGAATGAGCCGGCTGAATCGTGTTACAGATCCAGCGAGCAATAGTCTGCTTCGAAGCAGGCGCTCCAATCTTGTTGGCAGCATACAGGACAAACAGAGCCTCTGTTTTCCTAATTCTAGCCGTCCTGGCTACATAAATCCTCAAGGCCCTGACTACATCCAGGGACCTGGAATCCTCCAAGTCACTCGTAGCCACAGGCACCACAATGGGTTGGTTCAAATGGAATGAAGAAACCACCTTAGGCAAAAATTGAGGCCGTGTCCTCAATTCCGCTCTATCAACATGAAAAATCAAGTAGGGGCTCTTGTGAGACAAGGCCGCCAATTCTGACACTCGCCTTGCAGATGCTAAGGCCAACAACATGACCCCCTTCCAGGTAAGAAATTTCAACTCAACCTTGTTAAGTGGTTCAAACCAGTGTGATTTTAGGAACTGCAACACCACGTTCAGGTCCCATGGTGCCACTGGAGGCACAAAAGGAGGCTGGATGTGTAGCACTCCCTTTACAAAAGTCTGGACTTTTGGAAGAGAAGCCAATTCCTTCTGAAAGAATATCGAGAGGGCCGAAATCTGTACCTTAACAGAGCCTAATTTCAGGCCCATATCCACTCCTGTCTGTAGGAAGTGGAGAAAACGACATAAATGAAAATCTTCCGTAGGGGCGTTCTTGGTTTCACACCAAGACACATATTTTCGCCAGATACGGTGATAATGTTTTACCGTCACCTCCTTTCTAGCCTTTATTAGAGTAGGGATGACCTCCTCCGGAATCCCCTTCTCAGCTAGGATCCGGCGTTCAACCGCCATGCCGTCAAACGTAACCGCGGTAAGTCTTGGAACACGCAGGGACCCTGCTGCAACATGTCCTCCCTTAGAGGAAGAGGCCAGGGATCTCCTGTGAGCATCTCCTGAAGATCTGAGTACCAGGCCCTTCGAGGCCAGTCTGGAACAATGAGTATTGTCTGTACTCTTTTTCGCCTTATGATCCTCAACACCTTTGTGATGAGAGGAAGAGGAGGAAACACGTAGACCGATTGGAACACCCATGGCGTTACCAGGGCGTCTACTGCTACTGCCTGAGGGTCCCAGGACCTGGCACAATACCTCCGAAGCTTCTTGTTGAGGCGTTACGCCATCATGTCTCTTTGAGGAACTCCCCAAAGACCCGTTATCACTGCAAAGACTTCTTGATGAAGTCCCCACTCTCCTGGATGGAGATCGTGTCTGCTGAGGAAGTCTGCTTCCCAGTTGTCCACTCCCGGAATGAAGACAGCTGACAGAGCGCGTACGTGATTTTCCGCCCAGCGAAGAATCCTGGTTGCTTCCGCCATCGCGGCTCTGCTTCTTGTCCCGCCTTGGCGGTTCACATGAGCCACTGCTGTGACATTGTCTGATTGAATCAGAACAGGTAGGTTGCGAAGAAGACTCTCCGCTTGTCGAAGGCCGTTGTATATGGCTCTTAGCTCCAACACGTTGATGTGTAGACAGGACTCCTGGTCTGACCACAGTCCCTGAAAATTTCTTCCTTGGGTGACTGCTCCCCATCCTCGGAGGCTCGCGTCCGTGGTTACCAGGATCCAGTCCTGAATTCCGAACCTGCGACCCTCCAGAAGGTGAGCACTTTGCAGCCACCATAGAAGAGACACCCTGGTCCCGGGGGACAGTGTTATTTTGCGATGTAAATGTAGATGGGACCCGGACCATTTGTCCAGAAGGTCCCATTGAAACGTCCTTGCATGGAACCTGCCGAAGGGGATGGCCTCGTAGGCTGCCACCATTTTCCCCAGAACACGAGTGCATTGATGAACTGACACTCTTTTTGGCTTTAGCAGGTCTCTGACCATGTTCTGGATGTCCTGGGCTTTTTCCAACGGGAGAAAAACCTTATTTTGTTCCGTATCCAGTATCATACCTAGGAACGTTAGTCGAGTTGTTGGAATCAACTGTGACTTCGGTAGATTTAGAATCCAACCGAGAGAGTGTCACATTGCTCAGCAATTGCTCTCTTTATCTCGCCTTTATCAGGAGATCGTCCAAGTATGGGATAATTGTGACTCCATGCTTGCGCAGGACCACCATCATTTCCGCCATTATCTTGGTGAAAATCCTTGGGGCCGTGGAAAGCCCAAACGGCAACGTCTGAAATTGGTAATGACAATCCTGTACAGCGAATCTCAGGTACTCCTGATGGGAAGGATATATGGGGACATGAAGGTAAGCATCCTTTATGTCCAGTGACACCATAAACTCCCCCTCCTCCATGCTGGCTATTATCGCCCTGAGCGATTCCATCTTGAATTTGAATCTTTTCATGTACAGGTTTAGGGATTTTAGATTCAAAATAGGTCTGACCGAACCATCCGGTTTCGGGACCACAAAGAGGGTTGAATAGTACCCTCTTCCCTGTTGGTTCAAGGGAACCCTGATAATTACTTGCTGTTGACACAGCGTTTGAATTGCAGCTAACACTACATCCCTGTCTGGGGTAGAAGCTGGTAAGGCAGACTTGAAAAATCGGCGTGGGGGCACCTCTTCGAATTCCAGTTTGTAGCCTTGGGAAACTATTTCCAACGCCCAAGGATTCAGGTCTGAGCTGACCCAGACCTGGCTGAAGAGTCGAAGACGAGCCCCCACCGGTGCGGACTCCCGCAGGGGAGCCCCAGCGTCATGCAGTGGGTTTTGTAGAAGCCGGGGAGGACTTCTGTTCCTGGGCACCAGCCGAAGCAGGTGTTCTTTTCCCTCTACCCTTACCTCTGGCAAGGAAGGAGGATCCCCGACCTCTTCTGGACTTTTGTGACCGAAAGGACTGCATCTGATATGTTGGAGTTTTCTTCTGCTGTTGGGGAATAAACGGTAAAAAGTTAGATTTACCTGCGGTAGCTGTGGAAACCAGGTCCGCCAGCCCATCCCCAAACAACACGTCTCCCCTATAGGGTAGAACCTCCATATGCTTTTTCGAATCCGCATCACCCGTCCACTGGCGGCTCCACAAGGAACTTCTCGCTGAAATAGCCATGGCATTGGCTCTGGAAGTCAGTAATCCAATGTCCCCTTGAGCGTCTCTCATATACAAGACTGCGTCTTTGATATGGGCTAGAATTAACAAAACAGTATCTCTATCCATGGTATCAAGGTCAGCCGACAGGTTATCTGTCCAGGCTGAAATTGCGCTACATACCCATGCCGACGCAATTGTCGGTCTTAGCAAAGCTCCAGTATGTGACTAAATAGACTTTAAAGTAGTCTCTTGCCTGCGATCCGCAGAATCCTTGAGGGCCGCTGTGTCTGGAGACGGTAGCGCCACTTTCTTTGACAGGCGCGTTAAAGCCTTGTCCACAGTGGGAGGGGATTCCCAACGTACCCTGTCCTGTGTAGGGAAGGGGTATGCCATATTAATTCTTTTGGGAATCTGCGGTCTCTTATCCGGAGTCTCCCAAGCTTTTTCAAAAAACTCATTAAGTTCATGAGTAAGGGGAAAGTTTATTATCTGTTTCTTTCCCTTAAACATGTGTACCCTCGTGTCAGGAACAGAGGGTTCATCAGCAATATGCAACACATCTCTTATTGCTATAATCATACACTGAATGCTCTTTGTCACCTTAGGGTGCAATTTAGCTTCATCATAGTCGACACTGGAATCAGAGTCCGTGTCAGTAGTTGTGTCCACAATTTTTGCCAAGGGACGCTTTTGAGACCCCGATGGGCCCTGTGAGTTGGTCCAATCCGAGGATTGACCCCCTGACGCCTCCCCGAATTCAGCCTTATCTAGCCTCTTATGTAAAGAGGTCACACTTGCATTCAACATATGCCACATGTCCATCCATTCCTGAGTCGGCACTACCGACGGGGACACACCACTCATCTGCTCTACCTCCTCCTTGGAGAAGCCTTCCGCTTCAGACATGTGGACACGCAAGTACCGACCCCCCACACACAGGGATATACCTATAAGGGGACAAAACCCCAACCAGGCCCTTAGGAGAGACAGAGAGAGAGTTGCCAGCACACACCCAGCGCCCAAATGACACTGGAAAAACCAGATAGCGCTTTCATATTATAAATATATATATATATACTGTATATATATATATAATATGAAAGCGCTATATACAATTTCCCACTCACTGCGCGCCAATGTGCCCCCCCTTTCTTTTTTCCAACCTCTGAAGCGTTCAGCAGGGGAGAGTCCGGGGAGCCAGCGTTTCTCATGCAGCTCTGTGGAGAAAATGGCGCTGGTTAGTGCTGAGGGATCAAGCTCCGCCCCCCCAGCGGCGGGCTTCGGTCCCTCTTCAATTTTTACAAAAATGGCGGGGGATCATCTATTTGCTGCCTCCGCAGCCTAATAGCACCTTATTGCCCAAAAACAAGGTTTATTGCTGCCCAGGGCGCCCCCCCCCCCTGCGCCCTGCACCCATCAGTGCTGTCTGTGTGTTGTGTATGGGAGCAATGGCGCGCAGCTTACCGCTGCGCGCCTTACCTCATGAAGATCTGAAGTCTTCTGCCGCCTGAGATGTCTTCTTGTTTCTCATACTCACCCGGCTTCTATCTTCCGGCATCTGTGAGGAGGACGGCGGCGCGGCTCCGGGACGAACCCCAGGGTGAGACCTGTGTTCCGACTCCCTCTGGAGCTAATGGTGTCCAGTAGCCTAAGAAGCAGAGCCTATCAGTTAAGTAGGTCTGCTTCTCTCCCCTCAGTCCCACGATGCAGGGAGCCTGTTGCCAACAGGATTCCCTGAAAATAAAAAACCTTACAAAATTCTTTTTCCACAGAAAACTCAGGAGAGCTCTCTGCAGTGTACCCTTCTCCTCTGGGCACAGAATCTAACTAAGGTCTGGAGGAGGGGCATAGAGGGAGGAGCCAGTGCACACCCACAGGAAAAGTTCTTTTAGGTGCCCATGTCTCCTGCGGAGCCTGTCTATACCCCATGGTCCTTACAGAGTCCCCAGCATCCTCTAGGACGTAAGAGAAAAAAAGGCAACACAAACATAAACAGTGTGCATTAATTTTTTAATGTAGTGGTTCCCAAATTTTCTTGAATCACAGAGCAAATAGAGTACGAGCATTATTTTCAGTTTCACAGTACACTAAGGCCTGAAGTTTCTTACTGAGAAATTCAGCAAAGATTATTACATTAAATTAGTGGTTCTCAAACGTAGTCCTCAAGGCACCCCAAACAGCCCAGGTTTTAAGAATATCCATGCTTAGGCACAGGTGATTTAATATCTTGTCAGTTTGATTATACTATCTGTACATAAGCAGGGCTATCCCTAAAACCTGGACTGTTGGGATGCCTTGAGTACCACGTTTTGGGAACCATTGCATTAAATTATTTGTTTACCTGTCTTCCTTAGGTTGAGTTACGTGGTGGTGGACAGGGTTGCACTTCTGTTTGTCCACATATATTATGTTTGGCAGCCAACAGCTCTGGTATTGCCTATCACATTGACCATAAATAATTTGATTTGCTCCTGAACCACCAACCTGTGGCACCCATGCAAGTGCCCCACGGCAGCAAGCTTGGGAACCATTGATTTAATCTATACTTTAAGTATGCCCCCAGTGTGACTATCTATTGCATTTCTTTCTGCAATTAAATAGCTTTCTTGTGAATTATAAACCACTTTATAAACCCTTACACACTGGTGATTAAATGTTATGTCCGACATGCTGTTTTAAAAGCAAAATCCATTCTAAGTGTCCTTAATCATATACGTTCATGCTTGTGTGTACATTTTAGTGTGGGTATGCAATTTGCTTCATTTTGAAACAAGTCACTGTTCTTGAAAAAGACCATTCATTCTTGCAGAGAGCATTGTTTACTTAGCAACTACGGGTTATCTAGAGTGGTCACACTAGTATTACAGGTATTACACTTCATATCAATTTTGTTGTAAGATCCATTCCAATATGGATTGATGTGAATGATCAACATTTCCTGTAAAGCACTAATGGCCATGTGCTAAGACTATTGTCCTGGCACTCTTCCTACCGAAGCTCTGCTGGATCCCTGCAGTCCTGGGCCCCACCTTAGCACCTATCTGCTGTAGTGTCTGGCTACCCCACCTCTACCTTTGAGTCTGAAGCTGCTCCAGTATTTTATTTTCTCAAAACTTGACATCTGAATATAGTAGAGGGCCATACTCTACCCTCTTCCAAGTTGAAGGACTGGATATGGGATCCCGGCGCTTGGGATGTCGACTGTCCTAATAGCAACAGCAGCATTCTGGCGCTTAGGAGCCCGACACGTACTATTAAGTAAGCTAACCCTGCTCCCTCAACCTTCTAACCCGCCTTTCCCCCAGTCCGACCCTAACCAACCACCAATCCCCACCCCGCAGCCTAACCCTTACCTCCTTTCCCAGCAGCCTAACCATTCCCACCAGCAACATAACCCTCCCCCCTCACCCCCCAGGGGATTACCAGTGCGTTGTCAAAGCAGCCCTCGATCAGGATTACAGCGGTCGGGATCCCGGTGCTGGATTTCAATCAATGTTGGGATACCGGCTTTGGCATTCCAAGCTGTTACGGGATGCCAGCGTTGGTATTCTGACTACAGGGATCCTGACCGCATGCCATGTTGCAGGCTCTTATCATGGTACTCCCCAAGCCTAGATTTGATTATGTGGCTGACCAAATTCGTCCATCCTAAGGAATGGGTCATGAAGCCAACATATAAATATTTGCATTGGGTTCTAGTTGAACAGGCAGGTTTTTCAATTTACTCAGTTTCTGTTAGCAGATGTTCCCCTTAGCCTGCATCCTTCAGTGCAGGCTAAGAAAGTTTGCCAGCATGCGCAAAATATGTATGGATACACTGAATCAGATCCTTTTTGTCCATTGTAAGGTAATGCCATGTTTGGGAAGCTGGTTCCCTGGAGAGTTGTGTGCTTTAGTCTATATGGAACATTACTAATATAAGCCAGATATAGGTGTATTATACACGGAACTGCGGTTTGGTAAAGATGTGATGAAGGGTTTATATTGTCAGAGGCTAATGCGCCGCCTCATGGTTGCATGTGCCTGTATAAAATCTAATGATATCAAATACGATGCAACATGCATGTAAAATAAAAAATTATAATAGTACTTTCCTATTTAATAACTAAATTGAAGTAACTAAGTTAAAATATCTTTCTATCATATATATATATATATATATATATATTTTTTTTTTTTTTTTTTTTTTGAGAGAGAGAGAGATTGATTTATGGTAAGAACTTACCTTTGTTAAATCTCTTTCTGCGAGGTACACTGGATTCCACAGGGAATAACATCGGGGTGTAGAGTAGGAACTTGATCCGAGGCACCAACAGGCTAAAGGCTTTGACTGTTCCCAAAGATACTCAGTGCCGCCTCCACTACAACCCCGCCTCTGTGCACAGAAGCTCAGTTTTGTTAACCAGTTCAATGCAGTAGCAGGTAAAAGAGACGACAACGGTTAGTAGCCACAGACACCACATTCTCACGACAGGAGAAGGTATCAGCGGCTAATGCCATACCAACCCAAAGAAGCTAAGTGCATCAGGGTGGGCGCCCTGTGGAATCCAGTGTACCTCGCAGAAAGCAGTTCCTTATGGGAGGGGACGCACTGTAGCGGGCACAAGAACCCGGCGTCCAAAGGAAACATCCTGGGAGGCGGAAGTATCGAAGGCATAGAACCTTATGAACGTGTTCACTGAGGACCACGTAGCCGCCTTGCACAATTGTTCAAGGGTCGCACCACGGCGGGCTGCCCAAGAAGGTTCAACAGACAGAGTAGAATGGGCTCTGATGGTAGCAGGAGCTGGAAGTCTAGCCTGTACATAAGCATGTGCAATCACCATTCTAATCCATCTGGCCAAGGTCTGCTTGTTAGCAGGCCAGCCACGTTTGTGAAAACCAAACAGTACAAAGAGAGAATCAGACTTCCTAATGGAGGCTGTCCTCTTCACATAGATACGGAGAGCCCGTACCACATCCAAAGACCGCTCTTTTGAGGATAAATCCGGAGAGACAAAGGCCGGAACCACAATCTCCTGGCTAAGGTGGAAAGAAGACACCACCTAGGTAGATAACCAGGGCGCTTCCGCCATCAGGTCCACATATGGAAGGCCCCACTTGTCCACGAGAAGTTGAAACACCTCTGGATGGGGGCTCCATTCTCCGGCGTGTACGTCCTGACGACTGAGAAAGCTTACTTCCCAGTTTAGGACCCCCGGAATGAACACTGCGGATATGGCAGGCAGATGGCGTTCTGCCCACTGAAGAATCCGTGATACTTCCCTCATTGCCATGCGGCTTCAAGTGCCGCCTTGATGATTGATGTACGCCACCATGGTGGCGTTGTCCGATTGTACTTGAACAGGTCTGTTCTGTATTAGATGCTGGGCCATTGTCAACGCATTGAACACTGCCCGCAATTCCAGAATATTTATCGGGAGTAGAGACTCCTCCTTGGTCCACCGACCCTGAAGAGAGTGTTGTTCCAACACCACGCCCCAACCTCTCAGACTGGCATTCGTCGTCAGCAGGACCCAGTTGGATGTCCAGAAGGGACGGCCCCTGCTCAATCGTTGGTCCTGAAGCCATCAGCTCAGTGACAGACGGACCTCCAGAGACAAGGAGATCATGTGAGATCTAATCCGGTGAGGCAGGCCATCCCACTTGGTCAGCATTAACGTCTGCAGAGGGCGAGAATGGAATTGAGCATACTCCACCATGTCGAAAGCAGACACCATGAGACCTAGCACTTGCATTGCCGAATGTATGGACACTTGTGGACGAGATAGGAAGCATTGAATCCTGTCCTGAAGCTTCAGGACTTTCTCCTGAAACAAGAACAACCGTTGGTTGTGAGTATCCAATAACGCTCCCAGGTGTATCATGCTCCGAGCAGGAACCATGGAGGAATTCTTCCAGTTGATCAGCCATCCGTGGGCTTTCATGAACTGGACCGTCAGATCTAGATGACACAGAATAAGTTCTGGGGAATTTGCCAGGATCAACAAGTCGTCCAAGTACGGTAGGATCCTGACCCCTTGACGGCAGAGTGTAGCCGTCATGACCGCCATTACTTTGGTGAAAACTCAGGGAGCCTTTGTCAAACCAAACGGTAACGCCCGAAATTGGTAATGAAGATTGCCCACTGCAAACCTGAGGTACTGCTGATGAGACACTGCAATAGGAATATAGCAGGTAGGCATCCTGTATGTCCAGGGAGACCACGTAGTCCCCAGGCTCCAAGGCCAGAACAATAGAGCGCAGAGTTTCCATACGAAACTTGGAGACCAGCACATACTTGTTCAAGGACTTCAGATTGAGAATGGGCCGCAAGGACCCGTTCGGTTTCGGGACTAGAAACAGTGGTGAATAGTACCCCTTGCCTCTCTGAGCTAGAGGCACCAGTACTACCACTCCTGTGGACAGGAGGGAATGTACCACCGAATGCAGAGTGTTTGCCTTTGTTGGGTCCAGAGGAACATCTGTCAGGCAAAATCGATGAGGGGGACGATTCTTGAAGGATATGGGACGACTTCCCTTACCCAGGCATCGGAAGTGGTCTTCAACCTTTCCTGGGCAAAACCTAGAAGTCGGCCCCCACCTTGGGATCCCCGCCCCGTCATGCGGCAGGCTTGTCAGTTTTGGAAGCAGGCTGACGGGCAGCCCAGGCTCGCTTCGGTCTGGGCTTGGCACGAGCTTGCTTTGGGTACGCCTGACCTTTTGCTTTACCTGGAGGACGAAAAGGCAGAGGGAAAAGTACTTTTAGCCTTCTGCGTGGAAGGAGCCATACTAGGTAGGCAAGCTGTTTTAGCAGTAGCTAGATCAGCCACAATCTTATTGAGGTCTTCTCCAAAGAGAATGCCTCCCTTGAAAGGAAGCACCTCCAGGGTTTTCTTGGAATCCATATCCACCGATCAGGATCTCAACCAAAGGATACGTCTGGCCAAGATGGACGTAGTAGCAGCCTTGGCCGCCAGAACCCCGGCATCGGAGGCCGCCTCCTTAAGGTACAGAGAAGCCGTCGCAATATACGAGAGACATTGTCGAGCATGCTCAGATGCATTAGAAGGCAGCTCCGTCTCCAGCTCCTGAGCCCACGCCTCAACAGTCTCATCAGCCCAATTTGCTGCGATGGTTGGCATATGCACAGCCCCCGTTAGGGTGTACATAGATTTCAAACAACCCTCCACTCGTCTATCCGTCGGTTCCTTCAGAGAGGTGACGGTAGTTACAGGCAGAGCAGAGGAAACTACCATGCGTGCCACATGAGAATCTACGGGCGGAGGAGTTTCCCAATTTTCACATAGCTCCGCAGCGAGAGGATAGCAAGCCAACAGTCTTTTATTCGGTGTGAATTTCGTCCCCGGATTTTCCCAGGACTCCTGACGTATGTCAGCCAGGTGTTGAGAATGAGGTAAAACTTGTTTAACCACCCTCTTACGTTTAAATCTGTCCGGATTTTTAGAGACAGCCTCAGGCTCAGGTTCATCAGAGACCTGAAGAATGAGCCTGATAGCCTCAATCAAGTGAGGGACATCCACCACTGACTTCCCTTCCCCATCAGAAGCATCTGAGTCAGTGTCTATGGGGTCAGTATATGCACCATCCTCCTCAGAGGATGTGTCCGGGATAGCAGTGGATTGTGAGGAGGTAATGGCCCGTTTACAAGACGTCTTAGGTGGGCGAGAGTGAGATTTAGATTTAGTCAGTGACCGGTTCAATTGCTGTAACTGAGTGGAGATTTGATCTGCCCATGGTGGATTAATTGCAGGGACCATAAACTGCTGCATTGGCACAGGTGGTCCCACAGGGGGCACCAGTTTAGTTACAAGTGTGTTTAACAGCGTGGAAAAGGTAGCCCAAGGTGGGTAATTTGTTGCCCCCGGTGCTATGGACCCACTGGTTGGAAAGGAACCCCCTGAACCTGAACTGTCTGCTGCCATATTTTCCTCCAAAATGCCTGCGGCATCACCACCACGCAATGTGGGAGAAGCCCCAGCTCCGTTGCCTCGTGTAGCTGACATACTAGTAAGCACAATATTGGGACACCCCAGTACAATCTTAGCAGCGATATACCTAACAAGAACTCCAAGTGCAGTGTGACTTTCCTGTCAGCACAAACTGGGAATCCAAGAGTTATATGGTGACTATAAATCACAAAGAAAAATACACAGCAAGTATAATTTGTGAAAAACCAATATTATACAGAATACTTGATACACTTCGCCCCCTCTGGTTACAGAATATAGGAGTAGCACGCTGAGTGAAATACCCGATATGGCAGCCACGCAGCAGCTACATGCACACACACATATATAGTCACAAGCGTACCATGCAGAAATTATACACCATAAAACTGCACTGGACTAGCAATACAAAGTGATACTCAGTATATATATATATATATATATATATATATATCGATTGGGTCCGGCACTTAATAAATAGTTCAATTACTCCGGTGTCCTGGTCCAAAAACGGTGTGCACCGCTAGTATACAGTTCTGGATGGAACGGCACTCAGAGGCTTTTCTTAAGCAAATAACGTGTATTAAAAGTTCAATAATACATCAATTCAGTCAATCGCTGATTGACTGAATTGATGTATTATTGAACTTTTAATACACGTTATTTGCTTAAGAAAAGCCTCTGAGTGCCGTTCCATCCAGAACTATATATATATTATATATATATATATATATATATATATATATATATATATATATATAATATAAGAATTTACTCACCGGTAATTCTATTTCTCGTAGTCCGTAGTGGATGCTGGGAACTCCGTAAGGACCATGGGGAATAGACGGGCTCCGCAAGAGACTGGGCACTCTAAAAAAAGATTAGGTACTATCTGGTGTGCACTGGCTCCTCCCTCTATGCCCCTCCTCCAGACCTCAGTTAGGGAAACTGTGCCCGGAAGAGCTGACATTACAAGGAAAGGAAATTTTGAATCCAGGGTAAGACCCATACCAGCCACACCAATCACACCGTACAACTTGTGATAACCTTACCCAGTTAACAGTATGAACAACAACTGAGCCTCACTCAACGGATGGCTCATAACAATAACCCTTATTTAAGCAATAACTATATACACGTATTGCAGAGAGTCCGCACTTGGGACTGGCGCCCAGCATCCACTACGGACTACGAGAAATAGAATTACCGGTGAGTAAAATCTTATTTTCTCTGACGTCCTAGTGGATGCTGGGAACTCCGTAAGGACCATGGGGATTATACCAAAGCTCCCAAACGGGCGGGAGAGTGCGGATGACTCTGCAGCACCGAATGAGCAAACACAAGGTCCTCCTCAGCCAGGGTATCAAACTTGTAGAACTTTGCAAATGTGTTTGAACCCGACCAAGTAGCAGCTCGGCAAAGCTGTAATGCCGAGACCCCTCGGGCAGCCGCCCAAGAAGAGCCCACCTCCCTTGTGGAATGGGCTTTTACCGATTTTGGATGCGGCAATCCAGCCGCAGAATGAGCCTGCTGAATCGTGCTACAGATCCAGCGAGCAATAGTTTGCTTTGAAGCAGGAGCACCCAGCTTGTTGGGTGCATGCAAGATAAACAGCGAGTCAGTCTTCCTGACTCCAGCCGTTCTGGAAACATATATTTTCAAAGCCCTGACTACGTCCAGCAACTTGGAGACCTCCAAGTCCCGAGTAGCCGCAGGCACCACAATAGGCTGGTTCAAATGAAACGATGACACCACCTTTGGGAGAAATTGGGGACGAGTCCTCAATTCTGCCCTGTCCATATGGAAGATCAGATATGGGCTTTTACATGACAAAGCCGCCAATTCCGACACACGCCTAGCCGATGCTAAGGCCAACAGCATGACCACTTTCCACGTGAGATACTTTAGTTCCATGGTCTTAAGTGGCTCAAACCAGTGGGATTTCAGGAAATCCAACACAACGTTAAGATCCCAGGGTGCCATTGGTGGCACAAAAGGGGGCTGAATATGCAGCACTCCCTTAACAAATGTCTGAACCTCAGGCAGTGAAGCCAGTTCTTTTTGAAAGAAAATGGATAAGGCCGAAATCTGGACCTTTATGGACCCCAATTTTAGGCCCATAGTCACCCCTGACTGTAGGAAGTGCAGGAATCGACCCAGCTGGAATTCCTCCGTAGGGGCCTTCCTGGCCTCACACCAAGCAACATACTTCCGCCATATACGGTGATAATGTTTTGCTGTCACGTCTTTCCTAGCTTTTATCAGCGTAGGAATAACTTCATCTGGAATGCCTTTTTCCGCTAGGATCCGGCGTTCAACCGCCATGCCGTCAAACGCAGCTGCGGTAAGTCTTGGAACAGACAGGGCCCTTGTTGCAGCAAGTCCTGTCTGAGAGGCAGAGGCCATGGGTCCTCTGTGCGCATTTCTTGCAGTTCCGGGTACCAAGTCCTTCTTGGCCAGTCCGGAACAATGAGTATTGTTCTTATTCCTCTCTTTCTTACTATTCTCAGTACTTTTGGTATGAGAGGAAGAGGAGGAAACACATATACCGACTGGTACACCCACGGTGTCACTAGGGCGTCCACAGCTATCGCCTGAGGGTCCCTTGACCTGGCGCAATATCTTTTTAGCTTTTTGTTGAGGCGGGACGCCATCATGTCCACCTGTGGCAGTTCCCATCGGTTTGCAATCAGTTGGAAGACTTCCTGATGAAGTCCCCACTCTCCCGGGTGGAGGTCGTGTCTGCTGAGGAAGTCTGCTTCCCAGTTGTCCACTCCCGGAATGAACACTGCTGACAGTGCTTGCACGTGATTCTCTGCCCATCGAAGAATCTTTGTGGCTTCCGCCATTGCCATCCTGCTTCTTGTGCCGCCCTGGCGGTTTACATGGGCGACCGCCGTGATGTTGTCTGACTGAATCAGCACTGGCCGGTTTCGAAGCAGGGGCTCTGCTTGACTCAGGGCGTTGTAAATGGCCCTTAATTCCAGTATATTTATGTGTAGAGAAGTCTCCAGACTTGACCACAGCCCTTGGAAGTTTCTTCCCTGAGTGACTGCCCCCCACCCTCGGAGGCTTGCATCCGTGGTCACCAGGACCCAGTCCTGTATGCCGAACCTGCGGCCCTCGAGAAGGTGAGCACTCTGCAGCCACCACAGAAGAGACACCCTGGCCCTGGGGGACAGGGTGATCAGTCGATGCATCTGAAGATGCGATCCGGACCACTTGTCCAACAGATCCCACTGAAAGATCCTTGCATGGAACCTGCCGAAGGGAATGGCTTCGTATGAAGCCACCATCTTTCCCAGGACTCGCGTGCAGTGATGCACCGATACCTGTTTTGGTTTCAGGAGGTCCCTGACCAGAGATGCTAATTCCTGGGCCTTCTCCACCGGGAGAAACACCTTCTTCTGTTCTGTGTCCAGAATCATGCCCAGGAAAAGCAGACGCGTCGTAGGAATCAGCTGCGACTTTGGAAAATTCAGAATCCAGCCGTGCTGTAGTAACACTTCCTGAGAGAGTGTTACGCTGATCAACAACTGCTCCCTGGACCTCGCCTTTATGAGGAGATCGTCCAAGTACGGGATAATTATAACTCCCTTTTGCCGAAGGAGTATCATCATTTCGGCCATTACCTTGGTAAATATTCTCGGTGCCGTGGACAGGCCAAACGGCAACGTCTGGAACTGGTAATGACAGTCCTGTACCACAAATCTGAGGTACTCCTGGTAAGATGGGTAAATGGGGACATGCAAGTAAGCATCTTTGATGTTCAGCGACACCATAAAATCCCCCTCTTCCAGGCTTGCAATAACCGCTCTGAGCGATTCCATTTTGAACTTGAATTTCTTTATATAAGTGTTCAAGGACTTTAGATTCAGAATGGGTCTCACCGAACCGTCCGGTTTCGGTACCACAAACATTGTGGAATAGTAACCCCTTCCCTGTTGAAGGAGGGGGACCCTGACAATCACCTGCTGGAGGTACAGCTTGTGAATTGCCGCCAGCACTACCTCCCTTTCCATGGGGGAAGCTGGCAAGGCTGATTTGAGGTAACGGCGGGGGGGAGTCGCTTCGAATTCCAGCTTGTATCCCTGAGATACAATTTGTATAGCCCAGAGATCCACCTGTGAACGAATCCACTGGCTGCTGAAGTTTCGGAGACGCGCCCCCACCGCACCTGGCTCCGCCTGTGGAGCCCCAACGTCATGCGGTGGACTTAATGGAAGCAGGGGAGGACTTTTGTTCCTGGGAACTTGCTGCATGGTGCAGCTTCTTACCTCTACCCCTGCCTCTGGCAAGAAAGGATGCACCCCTGACCCTCCTGCCTTATTGGGAACGAAAGGACTGCATTTGATAATACAGTGCTTTCTTAGGCTGTGAGGAAACCTGAGGCAATAAAGTGGACTTTCCAGCTGTCGCTATAGACACGAGGTCCGACAGACCGTCCCCAAACAATTCCTCACCCTTATAAGGCAAAACCTCCATGTGTTTTTTAGAATCAGCATCTCCTGTCCATTGCCGAGTCCATAAGACCCTCCTGGCAGAAATGGACATAGCATTAATTCTAGAGCCCAGCAGGCAAATGTCCCTCTGAGCATCTCGCATATATAAGACGACGTCTTTGATATGGCCCAGGATTAGCAAAACAGTATCTCTGTCGAGGGAATCAATGTTGTCTGACAGGGTATCAGTCCATGCTGCTACAGCACTACACGTCCAGGCTGAAGCAATAGCAGGTCTCAGTAGAGTACCAGAGTGTGTATACACTGACTTCAGGATAGCTTCCTGCTTTCTATCCGCAGGCTCCTTTAAGGTGGCCGTATCCTGAGACGGCAGGGCCACCTTTTTAGATAAGCGTGTCAGCGCCTTGTCCACCCTAGGGGATGTTTCCCAACGTAACCTGTCCGTTGGCGGGAAAGGGTACGCCATCAGTAACCTCTTAGAAATCACTAATTTCTTATCAGGGGAACTCCACGCTTCTTCACACAATTCATTTAATTCATCAGATGGGGGAAAAGTCACTGGCTGCTTTTTCTCCCCAAACATATAAACCCTCTTGGTATTAACCGGGTTACTCTCAGAAATGTGTAATACATCTTTCATTGCAATAATCATGTATCGGATGGCCTTGGTCATTTTAGACTGTAAATGTGCCTCATCATCGTCGACACTGGAGTCGGACTCCGTGTCGGCATCTGTCTCAACCATCTGAGATAGAGGGCGTTTATGAGCCCCTGACGGCTTCTGAGACGCCTGGGCAGGCGCGGGCTGAGACCCCGGCTGTCCCAAGGCTGCAGCGTCATCAAACCTTTTATGTAAGGAGTTTACATTGTCATTTAAGACCTTCCACATATCCATCCAATCAGGTGTCGGCCCCGACGGGGGCGATACCACACTTATCTGCCCTTGCTCCGCCTCCACGTAACCTTCCTCATCAAACATGTCGACACAGCCGTACCGACACACCGCACACACACAGGGAATGCTCAGACTGAGGACAGGACCCCACAAAGTCCTTTGGGGAGACAGAGAGAGAGTATGCCAGCACACACCACAGCGCTATATAACACAGGGATTTTCACTGCTAATAAGTGATTTTCCCAATAGCTGCTTTTTTGTATTGATTTGCGCCTAAATTTATGTGCCCCCCCCTCTCTTTTTAACCCGTCTTGTACCTGGATACTGCAGGGGAGAGCCTGGGGAGCGTGCTTCCAGCGGAGCTGTGAAGGGAAAATGGCGCTGGTGTGCTGAGGAAGAAGGCCCCGCCCCCTCAGTGGCGGGCTTCTGTCCCGCATTTCATGTAAAAAATAAGAATTTACTCACCGGTAATTCTATTTCTCGTAGTCCGTAGTGGATGCTGGGACTCCGTAAGGACCATGGGGAATAGCGGCTCCGCAGGAGACTGGGCACAACTATAAAGAAAGCTTTAGGTCTAACTGGTGTGCACTGGCTCCTCCCACTATGACCCTCCTCCAGACCTCAGTTAGGATACTGTGCCCGGAAGAGCTGACACAATAAGGAAGGATTTTGAATCCCGGGTAAGACTCATACCAGCCACACCAATCACACCGTATAACTCGTGATACAATACCCAGTTAACAGTATGATAACAACTGAGCCTCTCAACAGATGGCTCAACAATAACCCTTTAGTTAAGCAATAACTATATACAAGTATTGCAGACAATCCGCACTTGGGATGGGCGCCCAGCATCCACTACGGACTACGAGAAATAGAATTACCGGTGAGTAAATTCTTATTTTCTCTGACGTCCTAAGTGGATGCTGGGACTCCGTAAGGACCATGGGGATTATACCAAAGCTCCCAAACGGGCGGGAGAGTGCGGATGACTCTGCAGCACCGAATGGGCAAACTCTAGGTCCTCCTCAGCCAGGGTGTCAAACTTGTAGAATTTAGCAAACGTGCTTGACCCCGACCAAGTAGCTGCTCGGCAAAGTTGAAGAGCCGAGACCCCTCGGGCAGCCGCCCAAGAAGAGCCCACCTTCCTCGTGGAATGGGCTTTCACTGATTTAGGATGCGGCAGTCCAGCCGCAGAATGTGCAACCTGAATCGTACTACAGATCCAGCGAGCAATAGTCTGCTTTGAAGCAGGTGCACCCAACTTGTTGGGCGCATACAGGATAAATAGCGAGTCAGTCTTTCTGACTCCAGCTGTCCTGGAAACATATATTTTCAGGGCCCTGACTACGTCCAACAACTTGGAAGCCTCCAAGTCTTTTGTAGCCGCAGGCACCACGATAGGTTGGTTCAGATGAAACGCTGATACCACTTTAGGGAGAAACTGGGGACGAGTCCTCAATTCTGCCCTATCCATATGGAAAATCAGATAAGGGCTTTTACATGACAAAGCCGCCAATTCTGATACACGCCTGGCCGAAGCCAAGGCCAACAACATGACCACTTTCCACGTGAGATATTTCAAATCCACGGTTTTAAGTGGCTCAAACCAATGTGACTTTAGGAAATCCAACACCACGTTGAGATCCCAAGGTGCCACTGGAGGCACAAAAGGGGGCTGAATATGCAGCACTCCCTTAACAAAAGTTTGAACTTCAGGTAGTGAAGCCAGTTCTCTCTGGAAGAAAATCGATAGAGCCGAAATCTGGACCTTAATGGAACCCAATTTTAGGCCCATAGTCACCCCTGACTGTAGATAGTGCAGGAAACGGCCCAGCTGAAATTCTTCCGTTGGGGCCTTCCTGGCTTCACACCACGCAACATATTTTCGCCATATGTGGTGATAATGGTTTGCGGTTACTTCTTTCCTAGCTTTAATCAGCGTAGGAATGACTTCCTCCAGAATGCCCTTTTCCTTCAGGATCCGGTGTTCAACCGCCATGCCGTCAAACGCAGCCGCGGTAAGTCTTGGAACAGACAGGGCCCCTGCTGCAGCAGGTCCTGTCTGAGCGGCAGAGGCCATGGGTCCTCTGAGATCATTTCTTGAAGATCCGGGTACCAAGCTCTTCTTGGCCAATCCGGAACAATGAGTATAGTTCTTACTCCTCTTCTCCTTATTATCCTCAGTACCTTTGGTATGAGAGGAAGAGGAGGGAACACATAAACCGACCGGTACACCCACGGTGTCACTAGAGCTACCACAGCTATCGCCTGCGGGTCTCTTGACCTGGCGCAATACTTTTCTAGCTTTTTGTTTAGGCGGGACGCCATCATGTCCACCTGTGGCCTTTCCCAACGGTTTACAATCAGTTGGAAGACTTCTGGATGAAGTCCCCACTCTCCCGGGTGGAGGTCGTGCCTGCTGAGGAAGTCTGCTTCCCAGTTGTCCACTCCCGGAATGAACACTGCTGACAGTGCTAACACGTGATTTTCCGCCCATCGGAGAATCCTTGTGGCTTCTGCCATCGCCGTCCTGCTTCTCGTGCCGCCCTGTCGGTTTACATGGGCGACCGCCGTGATGTTGTCTGACTGGATCAGTACCGGCTGGTTTTGAAGCAGGGGTTTTGCCTGACTTAGGGCATTGTAAATGGCCCTTAGTTCCAGAATATTTATGTGCAGGGAAGTCTCCTGACTTGACCATAGTCCTTGGAAGTTTCTTCCCTGTGTGACTGCCCCCCAGCCTCGAAGGCTGGCATCCGTGGTCACCAGGACCCAGTCCTGTATGCCGAATCTGCGGCTCTCTTGAAGATGAGCACTCTGCAGCCACCACAGCAGAGACACCCGTGTCCTTGGAGACAGGGTTATCAGACGATGCATCTGAAGATGCGATCCGGACCACTTGTCCAACAGGTCCCACTGAAAGGTTCTTGCATGGAACCTGCCGAATGGAATCGATTCGTAAGAAGCTACCATCTTTCCCAGGATCCGTGTGCAGTGATGCACCGACACCTGTTTTGGTTTTAGGAGGCCTCTGACTAGAGATGACAGCTCCTTGGCCTTCTCCTCCGGGAGAAACACTTTTCTCTGTTCTGTGTCCAGAACCATCCCCAGGAACAATAGACGTGTCGTAGGGACCAGCTGTGACTTTGGAATGTTTAGAATCCAGCCATGCTGTTGTAGCACTTCCCGAGATAGTGCTACCCCGACCAACAACTGCTCTCTGGACCTCGCCTTTATCAGGAGATCATCCAAGTATGGGATAATTAAAACTCCCTTCTTTCGAAGGAGTATCATCATTTCGGCCATTACCTTGGTAAAGACCCTCGGAGCCGTGGATAGACCGAACGGCAACGTCTGGAATTGGTAATGACAATCCTGTACCACAAATCTGAGGTACTACTGGTGAGGATGGTAAATGGGGACATGCAGGTAAGCATCCTTGATGTCCAGTGATACCATGTAATCCCCCTCGTCCAGGCTTTCAATAAACGCCCTGAGCGATTCCATCTTGAACTGAATTTTTTTATATATGTGTTCAAGGATTTCAAATTTAAAATGGGTCTCACCAAACCGTCCGGTTTCGGTACCACAAACATTGTGGAATAGTAACCCCTTCCTTGTTGAAGTAGGGGCACCTTTACTATCACTTGTTGTGAATACAGCTTGTGAATTGCCTGTAACACTGCCTCCCTGCCTGAGGGAGTGGTTGGCAAGGCAGATTTGAGGAAACGGCGGGGGGGGAGACGTCTCGAATTCCAGCTTGTACCCCTGAGATACTACTTGAAGGATCCAGGGATCCACCCGTGAGCGAGCCCACTGATTGCTGAAATATTTGAGACGGGCCCCCACCGTACCTGGCTCCGCCTGTGAAGCCCCAGCGTCATGCTGTGGACTTAGAGGAAGCGGGGGAGGACTTTTGCTCCTGGGAACTGGCTGTATGCTGCAGCTTCTTTCCCCTACCTCTGCCTCTGGGCAGAAAGGACGCGCCTTTAACCCGCTTGCCCCTATTGGGCCGAAAGGACTGTACCTGATAATACGGTGCTTTCTTTGGTTGTGAGGGAACATGGGGTAAAAATGTAGACTTCCCAGCTGTTGCTGTGGAAACGAGGTCCGAGAGACCATCCCCGAACAACTCCTCACCCTTATAAGGCAGAACTTCCATGTGTCGTTTGGAATCTGCATCTCCTGTCCACTGCCGAGTCCATAACCCTCTCCTGGCAGAAATGGACATTGCACTAATTTTGGATGCCAGCCGGCAAATATCCCTCTGTGCATCCCTCATGTATAAAAGTGCATCTTTTATATGCTCTACGTTTAGCAATATAGTGTCTCTGTCTAGGGTATCTATATTTTCTGACAGGGAATCTGACCACGCAACAGCAGCACTGCACATCCAGGCTGAAGCAATAGCCGGTCTCAGTATAACACCTGTATGTGTATATATAGATTTCAGGATAGCCTCCTGCTTTCTATCAGCAGATTCCTTCAGGGCGGCCGTATCCGAAGACGGTAGTGCCACCTTCTTTGACAAGCGTGTGAGCGCTTTATCCACCCTAGGGGATGTTTCCCAGCGTAACCTATCCTCTGGCAGGAAAGGGTACGCCATTAGTAACCTCTTAGAAATTACCAGCTTTTTATCAGGGGAAGCCCACGCTTCTTCACACACTTCATTTAACTCTTCAGATGGAGGAAAAGCTACTGGTAGTTTTTTCTCTCCAAACATAATACCCTTTTTTGTGGTACCTGGGGTAACATCAGAAATGTGCAACACATTTTTCATTGCCTCAATCATGTAACGTGTGGCCCTACTGGAAGTTACATTAGTCTCATCGTCGTCGACACTGGAGTCAGTATCCGTGTCGACATCTGTGTCTGTCATCTGAGGTAGCGGGCGTTTTAGAGCCCCTGATGACTTTTGAGACGCCTGGGCAGGCACAGGCTGAGAAGCCGGCTGTCCCACATTAGGTATGTCGTCAAACCTTTTATGCAAGGAGTCGACACGGTCGCGTAATTCCTTCCACAGCACCATCCACTCAGGTGTCGACCCCGCAGGGGGTGACATCACGTTTACAGGCATTTGCTCCGCCTCCACATAAGCCTCCTCATCAAACATGTCGACACAGCCGTACCGACACACCGCAAACACACAGGGAATGCTCTGACAGAGGACAGGACCCCACAAAGCCCTTTGGGGAGACAGAGAGAGAGTATGCCAGCACACACCAGAGCGCTATATAAACACAGGGATCCCACTATAAATGAGTGTTTTAACTTATAGCTGCTTTTTTATATATCTTATATATATCTATCTATACTGCGCCTAAATTTAGTGCCCCCCCTCTCTTTTTTACCCTTCTGTAGTGTTCAGACTGCAGGGGAGAGCCAGGGAGCTTCCTTCCAGCGGAGCTGTGAGGGAAAAATGGCGCCAGTGTGCTGAGTAGGGAGGCCAATCCCGGGATCGGCGGGATCCCGGGATTTGGGCCCAAAAATGCCGGGATTTGAATCCCGGGATTGGAGCATCCAATCCCGGGATTCACGGGATTATTCTGCGCATGCGCGGCGGCAGGAGGGTTGGTGTGTAAGTAATAATACTTACTCATTTAGGCGGGCAGCAGCCATGAACAAGTAGAACGCGCGCAGCACTTCAAATGTTGCGCCGGCCGCCAGCCAATCAGAGCTGGCGGACCGGCAGCCAATCAGGGAAGCTGCAGCGGCAGCCAATCAGGAGCGACTGCTGCGGCCGCTTCCCTGATTGGCTGCCGGTCCGCCAGCTCTGGTTGGCTGGCGGCCGGCGCTTCATTTGAAATGCCGCCGCGTTCAGTGTTTTAATGGTTGCCGCCCGTCTAATAGTAAGTACTATTACTTACACTCACCCTATCTCCCTCCGTGCAGCCTTCCTCCCTCCCTGCCGCGACCTACACCCTCTGTCCTGACTGAGTCCCGCACCGCTACCTACTACACCCTCCCTACCTCCCGCACCGCTACCTACACCCTCCCTACCTCCCGCACCGCTACCTACACACTCCCTACCTCCCGCTCCCTACACACTTCCTCCAGCCCTGCTCCCTACAATTTTCTCTAATCCCTACTGTAATCCCGGGATTGACCGTTTTTCAATCCCGAATCCCAGGATTGAAAAAACGGCCCGGGATTGGCCTCCCTAGTGCTGAGGGAGATGGCCCCGCCCCTTTTTCGGCTGACTTTCTCCCGCTTTTTCTGGAATACTGGCAGGGGTAATTTTACATCTATATAGCCTCTAGGACTATATATGATGTAGATTTGCCAGCCAAGGTGTCATATATTGCCCTCAGGGCGCCCCCCCCCCCCCAGCGCCCTGCACCCATCAGTGACCGGAGTGTGAGGTGTACATGAGGAGCAATGGCGCACAGATGCAGTGCGCTACCTTGGTGAAGACCGAAGTCTTCTGCCGCCGATTTTCCGGACCTCTTAGTTGCTTCTGGCTCTGTAAGGGGGACGGCGGCGCGGCTCCGGGAACGAACACCAAGGTCGGGTCCTGCGGTCGATCCCTCTGGAGCTAATGGTGTCCAGTAGCCTAAGAAGCCCAAACTACCACCTGTTAGGTAGGTTCGCTTCTTCTCCCCTTAGTCCCTCGCTGCAGTGAGTCTGTTGCCAGCAGATCTCACTGTAAAATAAAAAACCTAAATATACTTTCTTTCTAGGAGCTCAGGAGAGCCCATAGTGTGCATCCAGCTCAGCCGGGCACAAGATTCTAACTGAAGTCTGGAGGAGGGTCATAGTGGGAGGAGCCAGTGCACACCAGTTAGACCTAAAGCTTTCTTTATAGTTGTGCCCAGTCTCCTGCGGAGCCGCTATTCCCCATGGTCCCTACGGAGTCCCAGCATCCACTTAGGACGTCAGAGAAAATGGCTGGGTTTTTTATATATATACAGTGCTAGACTGTATATATGTATGTTTTTGTGCCAAAGGTACCTCAATTGCAGCCCAGGGCGCCCCCCCCCCCCAGCGCCCTGCACCCTACAGTGACCGGAGTGTGTAGGTGTGCTGGGAGCAATGGCGCACAGCTGCGGTGCTGTGCGCTACCTTAATGAAGACAGGAGTCTTCAGCCACCGATTTCGTCGTCTTCCAGCTTCTGTTCTTCTGGCTCTGCAAGGGGGACGGCGGCGCGGCTCCGGGAACGGACGATCGAGGACAGGTGCCTGTGTTCGAACCCTCTGGAGCCAATGGTGTCCAGTAGCCTAAGAAGCACAAGCTAGCTGCAAGCAGGTAGGTTTGCTTCTCTCCCCTTAGTCCCACGTAGCAGTAAGTCTGTTGCCAGCAGAAGCTCACTGAAAATAAAATACCTAATAAATACTTTCTTTTCTAGTAAGCTCAGGAGAGCCCACTAGGAGCACCCAGCTCTGGCCGGGCACAGACTCTAACTGAGGTCTGGAGGAGGGGCATAGAGGGAGGAGCCAGTGCACACCAGATAGTACCTAATCTTTTTTTAGAGTGCCCAGTCTCCTGCGGAGCCCGTCTATTCCCCATGGTCCTTACGGAGTTCCCAGCATCCACTAGGACATCAGAGAAATAACATATATATATATATATATATATATATATATATATGTTAACAATAGATATAACAAAGCACAGTAGATACTGGATGTATATCACAGGGCATTTGTACCACACAGCCCTGAATGTATGCACTCTTTCTTGACTAACACTGTCCCAGTGACAGGTAGAATACTTAAATGTCCAGTAAAATGCACAGCGCTGGCGATCAGGCGGCTTTACAGAGGAGGATTTGCCCCAGCAGTCCCAGGAACAGCTCAGCTCTGTTGTGATGGCGGCTGACAGGGAGTGAGGGAAAGATATGCAGCTCCAGGGCGGGAACATTCACTGAAATGGCGCCATGTGGATGCTGGGAACTCCGTAAGGACCATGGGGATTATACCAAAGCTCCCAAACGGGCGGGAGAGTGCGGATGACTCTGCAGCACCGAATGAGAGAACTCCAGGTCCTCCTCAGCCAGGGTATCAAATTTGTAGAATTTAGCAAACGTGTTTGCCCCTGACCAAGTAGCTGCTCGGCAAAGTTGTAAAGCCGAGACCCCTCGGGCAGCCGCCCAAGATGAGCCCACCTTCCTTGTGGAATGGGCTTTTACAGATTTTGGCTGTGGCAGGCCTGCCACAGAATGTGCAAGCTGAATTGTACTACAAATCCAACGAGCAATAGTCTGCTTAGAAGCAGGAGCACCCAGCTTGTTGGGTGCATACAGGATAAACAGGGAGTCAGATTTTCTGACTCCAGCCGTCCTGGAAACATATTTTCAGGGCCCTGACAACGTCCAGCAACTTGGAGTCCTCCAAGTCCCTAGTAGCCGCAGGTACCACAATAGGCTGGTTCAGGTGAAACGCTGAAACCACCTTAGGGAGAAATTGTGGACGAGTCCTCAATTCTGCCCTGTCCGTATGAAAAATCCATGGTGTTACCAGAGCGTCCACAGCTATTGCCTGAGGGTCCCTTGACCTGGCGCAATACCTGTCCAATTTTTTGTTGAGGCGGGACGCCATCATGTCCACCTTTGGTTTTTTCCAACGGTTTACAATCATGTGGAAGACTTCTGGGTGAAGTCCCCACTCTCCCGGGTGGAGGTCGTGCCTGCTGAGGAAGTCTGCTTCCCAGTTGTCCACTCCCGGAATGAACACCGCTGACAGTGCTATCACATGATTTTCCGCCCAGCGAAGAATCCTTGCAGCTTCTGCCATAGCCCTCCTGCTTCTTGTGCCGCCCTGTCTGTTCACGTGGGCGACTGCCGTGATGTTGTCCGACTGGATCAGCACCGGCTGACCTTGAAGCAGAGGTCTTGCTTGGCTTAGGGCATTGTAAATGGCCCTCAGCTCCAGGATATTTATGTGAAGTGATGTCTCCAGGCTTGACCACAAGCCCTGGAAATTTCTTCCCTGTGTGACTGCTCCCCAGCCTCACAGGCTGGCATCCGTGGTCACCAGGACCCAGTCCTGAATGCCGAATCTGCGGCCCTCTAGAAGTTGAGCACTCTGCAACCACCACAGGAGAGACACCCTTGTCTTTGGTGACAGGGTTATCCGCTGATGCATCTGAAGATGCGATCCGGACCATTTGTCCAGCAGGTCCCACTGGAAAGTTCTTGCGTGGAATTTGTTGAAAAGGATTGCTTCGTAGGAAGCCACCATTTTTCCCAGGACCCTTGTGCATTGATGCACTGACACTTGGCCTGGTTTTAGGAGGTTTCTGACTAGTTCGGATAACTCCCTGGCTTTCTCCTCCGGGAGAAACACCTTTTTCTGGACTGTGTCCAGGATCATCCCTAGGAATAGAAGATGTGTCGTCGGGATCAGCTGCGATTTTGGAATATTGAGAATCCAACCGTGCTGCCGCAACACTACTTGAGATAGTGCTACCCCGACTACCAATTGTTCCCTGGATCTTGCCCTTATCAGGAGATCGTCCAAGTACGGGATAACTAAAACTCCCTTCCTTCGAAGGAGTATCATCATTTCGGCCATTACCTTGGTAAAGACCCGGGGTGCCGTGGACAAACCAAACGGCAGCGTCTGAAACTGATAGTGACAGTTCTGTACCACAAACCTGAGGTATCCTTGGTGAGAAGGGTAAATTGGGACATGGAGGTAAGCCTCCTTGATGTCCAAAGACACCATATAATCCCCTTCTTCCAAGTTCGCAATCACCGCTCTGAGTGACTCCATCTTGAATTTGAACCTGTGTGTGTAAGTGTTCAAGGATTTTAGATTTAAAATAGGTCTCACCGAGCCGTCCGGCTTCGGTACCACAAACAGCGTGGAATAATACCCCTGTCCCTGTTGCAGGAGGGGTATCTTGATTATCACCTGCTGGGAATACAGCTTGTGAATGGCTTCCAATACCGCCTCCCTGTCGGAGGGAGACGTCGGTAAAGCAGACTTTAGGGGAGTGCCTGAGTCCGCTTGTAAAGCCCCAGCGTCATGCTGAGGACTTGGCAGAAACGGGAGAGGGCTTCTGTTCCTGGGAACTGGCTGTTTGCTGCAGCCTTTTTCCTCTCCCTCTGCCACGGGGCAGAAATGAGGAGCCTTTTGCCCGCTTGCCCTTATGGGGCCGAAAGGACTGCGCCTGATAATACGGCGTCTTCTTATGTTGAGAGGCTACCTGGGGTAAAAATGTGGATTTCCCAGCAGTTGCCGTGGCCACCAGGTCTGATAGACCTACCCCAAATAACGCCTCCCCTTTGTAAGGCAATACTTCCATATGCCTTTTGGAATCAGCATCACCTGACCACTGCCTCGTCCATAACCCTCTTCTGGCAGAAATGGACAGCGCACTTACTCTTGATGCCAGTCGGCAAATATCCCTCTGTGCATCACGCATATATAGAAATGCATCTTTCAAATGCTCTATAGTCAGTAATATACTGTCCCTATCTAGGGTATCAATATTGTCAGTCAGGGAATCCGACCAAGCCACCCCAGCACTGCACATCCAGGCTGAGGCGATTGCTGGTCGCAGTATAACACCCGTGTGAGTGTATATACATTTTAGGATATTCTCCTGCTTTCTGTCAGCAGGTTCCTTAAGGGCGGCCGTATCAGGAGACAGTAGTGCCACCTGTTTTGACAAACGTGTGAGCGCTTTATCCACCTTAGGGGGTGTTTCCCAACGTGCCCTATCCTCTGGCGGGAAGGGGTATGATGCTAATAACCTTTTAGGAATTATCAGTTTTTTATCGGGGGAAACCCACGCTTCATCACACACTTCATTTAATTCCTCAGATGCAGGAAAAACTACAGGCAGTTTTTTTCTCACCAAACATAATACCCTTTTTAGTGGTACTTGTATTATCAGAAATATGTAAAACATTTTTCATAGCATCAATCATGTAACGTGTGGCCCTACTGGAAGTCACATTCGTCTCTTCATCGTCGACACTGGAGTCAGTATCCGTGTCGGCGTCTGTATCTGCCATCTGAGGTAACGGGCGTTTTAGAGCCCCTGATGGCTTTTGAGACGCCTAGACAGGCACGAGCTTAGTAGCCGGCTGTCTCATGTCATCAACCGTCTTTTGTAAAGAGCTGACACTGTCACGTAATTCCTTCCATAAGCTCAGCCACTCAGGTGTCGACTCCCTAGGGGGTGACATCTCCATTACAGGCAATTGCTCCGCCTCCACACCATTTTCCTCCTCATACATGTCGACACAATCGTACCGACACACAGCACACACACAGGGAATGCTCTGATAGAGGACAGGACCCCACTAGCCCTTTGGGGAGACAGAGGGAGAGTATGCCAGCACACACCAGAGCGCTATATATATACAGGGATAACCTTATAGAAGTGTTTTTCCCCTTATAGCTGCTGTTTTATTTATACTGCGCCTAATTAGTGCCCCCCTCTCTTGTTTTACCCTTTTCTGTAGTGCAGGACTGCAGGGGAGAGTCAGGGAGACGTCCTTCCAGCGGAGCTGTGAGGGGAAAATGGCGCCCGTGTGCTGAGGAAATAGGCTCCGCCCCCTTCTCTCGCGCTTTTTGCTGTATTCTGGCAGGGGTTAAAATACATCCATATAGCCCTGGGGGTTATATGTGATGTATTTTCGCCAGCCAAGGTGTTTCTATTGCTGCTCAGGGCGCCCCCCCCCCCCCAGCGCCCTGCACCCTCAGTGACCGGAGTGTGAAGTGTGCCTGAGGAGCAATGGCGCACAGCTGCAGTGCTCTGCGCTACCTTGGTGAAGACTGATGTCTTCTGCCGCCGATTTTCCGGACCTCTTCTTGCTTCTGGCTCTGTAAGGGGGCCGGCGGCGCGGCTCTGGGACCGGACTCCGAGGCTGGGCCTGTGTTCGGTCCCTCTGGAGCTAATGGTGTCCAGTAGCCAAGAAGCCCAAGCTGGCTGCAAGCAGGCAGGTTCGCTTCTTCTCCCCTTAATCCCTCGATGCAGTGAGCCTGTTGCCAGCAGGTCTCACTGAAAATAAAAAACCTAAAACTAAACTTTTACTAAGAAACTCAGGAGAGCCTCCTAGAATGCACCCTTCTCGGCCGGGCACAAAAATCTAACTGAGGCTTGGAGGAGGGTCATAGGGGGAGGAGCCAGTGCACACCAGGTAGTCCTAAAGCTTTACTTTTGTGCCCAGTCTCCTGCGGAGCCGCTATTCCCCATGGTCCTTACGGAGTTCCCAGCATCCACTAGGACGTCAGAGAAATGATCTTCCCCCTGGGCAAGGAATCTAATTCATCAATTAGGTTAACTGACCATTTAGCAATGGCCCTAGTGATCCAAGCACAAGCAATAGTGGGTCTCTGGGCCACACCAGCATCAGAATATAAAGATTTGAGAGTGGTCTCAATCTTGCAGTCAGCCGTGTCCTTAAAGGATGCTGCCCCAGGAACAGGTAAGACTATTATACGTGACAACCTAGATACCGATGCGTCCACAGTTGGTGGGTTTTCCCATTTCTTTCTATCCTCCAGAGGAAAGAGAAAGGATGTAATTAACCTTTTAGGGATCTGAAATTTTTTGTCAGGATTAGCCCAAGTTTCTACAAACTGTGCATTCAACTCCTTTGATGCAGGAAAAGTAGCTGAGGATTTCTTTTTTACATTAAAATAAGATTCCTCCGCCATCTTGTCAGGAATGTGCAGGAGATTTCTGATAGCTTCTATCAGGGCCTGTATTCCTTGTGACAGGACAGCATCCCCCCCACTCGCATCCACTTCACCCTCCTTTGGGTCTGATGTATCGTCATCAGTATCAGCTTGCATGAGCTGGGTCAGAGTACGCTTTTGTTGGCAAATGGCAGGGGTCTGAGACGCTGGTTTGGGAACTGAATCTCTATTCATCAGGTCATCCATAGACTGTCTTAAGTATTGCGTCTCTTTCTCAGTATGGGCTAATTTAGTAGAAATAGTGGATATCATCCCCTTTATGGAATCTAACCATGGGGGTTCTGACTCACTAGCCTGAGAATCTGTACTGTTCTGGGTACACGGTAGTGAGTCCCCAGGGAAGGACAGACACTCTGCTGTGCAGGACACACTGTCCCTGGACATAGTAATGTGAAGGGACCCACACACAGAAGGTGAAACACAGTATAACTTACACAGAGCCCGCAGGGAGAAAGAGAAATAGGAGCCAGCCACACTGCACCCCTGTACCTGAGTAAAAACACAGCTGGGTCGCCACACTAAATCCCTTCAGAGGACTTTGTATACTACAACCTCCTCCCCCTTACTATGACCCCCTGGTACCGCTGAGGAGACTTGGAGTCTTCTTGGAGGAGCTGCGCATCCCTGTGATGCCTGCCAGTATGAGCTGCAGAGGGAAAATGGTGTTGGTGAGCTGCTGGATCCGCTCATTGTGAAGCCCCGTCCCCGTAATGGCGTGCGGCTTCCCGGCCTTTTTTTATACTGGCCTGAGGTTTAGAGTGCTTAATCCGAGGGTTAAAACCCTCTGTAAGCTGGATGGCTAGTGTGGGTATCATTGGTGGCTCAGCGCACCCTCTCACAGCGGGACACACGAAGCCGCATGTCATCTTGAGCCCCCGGAGCGCAGCCTGCAGGTCAGCGATGCGCTCCAACCCTCATGCCGCCATTTCCACCGGTGACCCCCTAACCGGGACGCTGGCGCTGTACTCACCACTCTTCTATCTTCGGCTATGTTAAGGGTGGCGGCGTGCTGCGGGAGGGTACACTTGCCGTGGTGGGGCTTGCGAATGACTCCCTCAGGAGCTCAGTGTCCTGTCAGCAGAGAAACGGGACCATTAACTCTTTAGGAAGTTGGGCCGTTCTCCCCACCCAGCAATGCCTGTAAAACAACAAACAGAAAATAAATGTAGAAAACTCTTCAGGAGCTTCCCTAAGCGTGACCAGCTTATTTTCTAAACTGAGACTTGTAGGAGGGGCATAGAGGGAGGAGCCAGTGCACACTATTGATTTCTTAAAGTGCCCATGGCTCCTAGTGGACCAGTCTATACCCCATGGTACTAATGTGGACCCCAGTATCGTCCAGGACATAAGAGAAAACACTAAACTCTATAAACCAATCTGCAAGTTGCTTTTTATCTGCATCGTGTAAGCTGAGACAATGAAAGCATTTATTTGATTGGTTGTTGTGGATCACTGCAAATTTAGCACTCAAGTGAAATAATAGTAAAGGAGAACTAAAGCTCTGAAAACCAGTGTCTTAGAAATACTGCAAGAGGAAGACATGGCAGGAACAATACAGATGTGTTCTCATACTGTACATCTAGCCTCAATACACCATGCAGCTTGAGATGCCTGGCGTGAGTGACCCAGCAGTTCCCAAGCAACTTTGCTAATGTCTGGCTTTTTCCCCCCAGAAAATGCGTCTTATTCGCATCACTATTAGAACGCACAAGCAGACTCTGCTTATTAAAATGATATGCGGCATGCCTATATTCTGTATGCAATGCTACGTTACAGTGGTTTCCAGGAAAACACACTAACGTAACATTTTGTATGCAGATCATGCTACAGTCGCACACAGAATATAGGCACCATCTCTGCAGACATATTTGGTTTATCTGCCTTAAATTGAATCTAGGATTGAACAAGTCCTTCCACTAGCATCTCCTTTAGATACTATTTACATGTACAGATGTGTCCTCTAGCCATGCACAAAAAGGCGCCTGGCATTCGTAAACACGCTCACGACTAGACAGACTTTTTAACTTGACTGCAGCAACAATGAAGAAAGACACATCTGTAGGCCTGCAGAACTACTGCACAAACACTATTTGGTAGAGTTGTGAGTCTGTTTGGCTGGAACTATGTGCTTCATCACAATGGGACAGCATTCTTTGCCAAGTACAGAGCAGTTATTCCTCATTTTATTGCAACATGCAAAACCAATTCTTCAAATTGTGAGCGCACTGAAATAAGGTAAAGGGGAGGCGATAAAACTTTCTTTTTTTGGGGGCAAAGCTTGCAGTCATCTGCAAACAGATGTGGTAACTGCACCACCTCAGAGATGGCAGAGATCGTCTCTTGTCGTACACTTTTAATGGTACACATTTTACACTTTCAGTTGCAGTGAATGAGAAGCAAATTTCTAGTCACACCATGCCCAGGATGAGACAATCGGAATAAACCATAGGAAATTTGGGCAAATGGAGACTGCCTACACACTGCATGACATCGGGTACTTTTGGCTAAAATCGTTTGTCAAGAAAGACTGATCGGGTAATCAAAACAGGACGTTTCTAGCCATTTATCCTTGTTTGGCCAAAATGGTCATACCTACACATTATGCAATAACAAGGTGATCACCTAGAATTGTATAGTGTGTAGCTATCTTAAATTTAAAAAACAAAACACATCAGAGTTCCAAAAGTAACAAAGGCATTCCCAATGTCCCCTAACAATAATTTTATTTATATAGCACTCACTCGCACACAGGACTCAATGCACCCGACAGTCATCAAAAACTTAGCACATGGTACAAAGGATTTTCGTATTACAGCAAGTAGAAAACCATGCAGAACTGAAAAGAGGAAAAAGCTAGAGAGTAGGCATAATGCAGGGTTGGAGCTGTTATTTTTGGTAATAAATTTCACGGGTGATATATTCCACCCACAAAAGGTACAAGAGGAGGCACCCACATTGGGCGTACTACGTAGGATTAGCCTGGGTGGAATAGGTCATGCCTAGAAAAGAAGAAAAAAACAAATGGGGTGATTGCAGAGACCTAGCGCTAAAAGTAGGGTCCTAACATAACCGTCAGACTCGTGTAATTTTCATCCCATCATTCTTCATTTTGCATATAAATGACTCTTAAAAAGCAGTTAGGAGAAGAACTGAAATGTTTAATTTAATGAAACATTTAATGAAATGTTGCAGGTGGTTGTATTTTTGATGTGACATTTACAAGATTGAAACACTCAGACTTTTCCAGGTCCTCATAAACCTCGGCAAGTGTAGATTACTGAGGTACCCTCCAGGAGGGAATAGGTTTAACATTATCTTTCTAGTTATGGTTTTGTTTATTGTGCCATCACCTTGTGCGCTAAAACCTTTACTAAAACAGTGACATCTACCTCAAACACACAACCAGTGGAAAAACCTACAGTGATCTCCTGGAATGGTAGAAAATACACAGTACAAATATACAATCTGTATTTATTTGGGTTTTGCAGTTTTTTTAAATAATGCCTTGCTCTTCAGTTGGTGCTTCTGTCTCAGCAGCTGCTCCTCTCTGCATTTTTCTTGCCTCTCTGACCAATTTTTCATGCCTTGATCTATCTCATTATTGAGAAGCATAATGCGGCTCTGGAAAGAGAAGTTTGCAACATTAGACTCTGTGAACAGCGGTAGTGATAACCTCACCCAGAATCAATCCTTGCCTATACTATAAATGTATTATAGCAACGTCACACACAAAATGCCCATTGCCAGTGTTAGTACCACATAGCTTTATATCACTGACCTTTGCATAACAGCAATGACTACCTTATACTCGCATATAAATATATTAATCCGCTGCCCCTTTTTATCTTAATTATACTTGTGATTACCTGGAAAAAAATAAGATTTTACTTACTGGTAAATCTATTTCTCGTAGTCAGTAGTGGATGCTGGGGACTCCGTAAGGACCATGGGGAATAGACGGGCTCAGCAGGAGACATGGGCACTTTAAGAAAGAATTTAGATTCTGGTGTGCTCTGGCTCCTCCCTCTATGTCCCTCCTCCAGACCTCAGTTAGAGAAACTGTGCCCGGAAGAGCTGACAGTACCAGGAAAGGATTTTGGTAATCCAGGGCAAGATACATACCAGCCACACCAGTCACACCGTATAACTTGTGATAAACTTACCAAGTCAAAAGTATGAACAACAACAGAGCATCAGTACAACCCTGATGCAACTATAACATAGCCCTTATTGCAGCAATAACTATATACAAGTATTGCAGAAGAAGTCCGCACTTGGGACGGGCGCCCAGCATCCACTACGGACTACGAGAAATAGATTTACCGGTAAGTAAAATCTTATTTTCTCTAACGTCCTAGTGGATGCTGGGGACTCCGTAAGAACCATGGGGATTATACCAAAGCTCCCAAACAGGCGGAAGAGTGCGGATGACTCTGCAGCACCGATTGAGCAAACACAAGGTCCTCCTCAGCCAGGGTATCAAACTTGTAGAACTTTGCAAAAGTGTTTGAACCTGACCAAGTAGCCGCTCGGCAAAGCTGTAATGCCGAGACCCCTCGGGCAGCCGCCCAAGAGCAGCCCACCTTCCTAGTGGAATGGGCCTTAACTGATTTTGGCAGCGGCAATCCAGCCGCAGAATGAGCCTGCTGAATCGTGTTACAGATCCAGCGAGCAATAGTTTGCTTTGAAGCAGGCGCCCCAAGCTTGTTGGAAGCATACAGGATAAACAAAGATTCTGTTTTCCTGACCCTAGCCGTTCTGGCTACATAAACCTTCAAAGCCCTGACCACATCAAGCAACTCGGAATCCTCCAAGTCAGTAAGTAGCCACAGGCACCACAATAGGTTGGTTTATATGAAAGGATGATACCACTTTCGGCAGAAATTGTGGGCGGGTCCGCAATTCTGCTCTATCCGCATGGAAAACCAGATAGGGGCTTTTATGTGACAAAGCCGCCAATTCTGACACACGCCTAGCCGAAGCCAAGGCTAGTAGCATGACCACCTTCCACGTGAGATATTTCAATTCCAACGTTTTGAGTTGTTCAAACCAGTGTGATTTCAGGAAACTCAACACCACGTTAAGATCCCAAGGTGCCACTGGAGGCACAAAAGGGGGCTGAATATGCAGCACTCCCTTTACAAACGTCTGAACTTCAGGTAGAGAAGCCAGTTCTTTTTGAAAGAAAATAGATAGGGCCGAAATCTGGACCTTAATGGAACCCAATTTTAGGCCCAAAGTCACTCCCGACTGTAGGAAGTGAAGGAAACGGCCCAGCTGGAATTCCTCCGTAGGGGCATTCCTGGCCTCACACCAAGCAACATATTTTCGCCATATACGGTGATAATGTTGAGCCGTCACGTCCTTCCTAGCCTTTATCAGCGTAGGAATGACCTCATCCAGAGTGCCTTTTTCTGCTAGGATCCGGTGTTCAACCGCCATGCCGTCAAACGCAGCCGCGGTAAGTCTTGTAACAGACAGGGCCCCTGTTGCAACAAGTCCTGTCTTAGAGGCAGAGGCCACGGGTCCTCTGTGAGCATTTCTTGCAGATCTGGATACCAAGTCCTTCTTGGCCAATCCGGAACAATGAGTATTTGATCTCACTCCTCTTTTTCTTATGATTCTCAGCACCTTGGGTATGAGAGGAAGAGGAGGAAATACATAGACCGACTGGAACACCCACAGTGACACCAGTGCGTCCACAGCTATCGCCTGAGGGTCTCATGACCTGGCGCAATACCTCTGTAGCTTTTTGTTGAGGCGGGATGCCATCACGTCCACCTGTGGCAGTTCCCACCGACTTGCAATCTGCGTGAAGACTTCTTGATGAAGTCCCCCCTCTCCCGGGTGGAGGTCGTGCCTGCTGAGGAAGTCTGCTTCCCAGCTGTCCACTCCTGGGATGAACACTGCTGACAGTGCGCTTACGTGATTCTCCTCCAAGCGAAGAATTCTGGTGGCTTCTGACTGAATCAGAACCGGTTGGTCCCGAAGCAGGGTCTCCGCTTGACGTAGGGCGTTGTATACGGCCCTTAATTCCAGGATGGTGATGTGAAGGCAAGTATCCTGACTTGACCACAGACCTTGGAAATTCCTTCCCTGTGCGACTGCTCCCCACCCTCGGAGGCTTGCATCCGTGGTCACAAGGACCCAGTCCTGAACGCCGAATCTGCGGCCCTCGAGAAGGTGAGCACTCTGCAGCCACCACAGGAGAGACACCCTGGCCCTGGGGGATAGGGTGATTAACCGATGCATCTGAAGATGTGATCCGGACCAAATGTCCAGTAAGTCCCATTGAAAAGGTCCTCGCATGGAACCTGCCGAAGGGAATGGCCTCTTATGATGCCACCATCCTTCCCAGGACTCGAGTGCAGTGATGCACTGACACCTGTTTTGGTTTTAATAGGTTCCTGACCAGTGTCATGAGCTCCTGAGCTCTCTCTATCGGGAGATAAACCCTTCTTCTGGTCTGTGTCTAGAATCATGCCTAGGAAAGGCAGATGAGCCGTAGGAACCAACTGCGACTTTGGAATATTTTGAATCCAGCCGTGTTGCCGTTACACTTCCAGAGAAAGTGATACGCTGTTCAGCAACTGCTCTCTTAATCTCGCTTTTATGAGGAGATCGTCCAAGTATTGGATAATTGTGACACCTTGCTTCCGCAGGAGCACCATCATTTCCGCCATTACCTTGGTGAAGATTCTCAGGGCCGTGGGGAGACAAAACGGCAACGTCTGAAATTGGTAATGACAATCCTGTACCGCAAATCTGAGGTACGCCTGATGAGGTGGATAAATGGGGACATGAAGGTATGCATCCTTTATGTCCAGAGACACCATAAAATCTCCCCCTTTCAGGCTTGCGATGACCGCTCTTAGCGATTCCATCTTGAACTTGAACCTTTTCAGGTATATGTTCAGGGATTTTAAATTCAATATGGGTCTGACCGAACCGTCCGGTTTCGGGACTACAACATGGTCGAATAATAACCCCCTCCTTGTTGAAGGAGGGGAACCTTGACCACCACCTGTTGAAGATATAATTTGTGAATTGCAGTTAACACTATTTCCCTCTCGTGGGGGGAAGCCGGCAGGGCCGTCGGTGAGGGGCATCTCCTCAAAGTCCAGCTTGTATCCCTGAGACACAATATCAATTGCCCAGGGATCCAACAGGGAGTGAACCCACTTGTGGCTGAAATTACGAAGACGTGTCCCCACCGGGCCTAGCTCCGCCTGTGGAGCCCCAGCGACATGCGGTGGATTTTGTAGAGGCCGGGAAGGACTTCTGTTCCTGGGAACTAGCTGTGTTGTGCAGCTTCTTTCCTCTTGCCCCTGGCAAGAAAGGACGCACCTCGGACTTTCTTGTTTCTTTGTGATCGAAAGGCTGCATTTGATAATGTCGTGCTTTCCTAGGCTGTGCAGGAATATAAGGCAAAAGATCAGAATTACCAGCTATAGCTGCGGAGACCAGGTCCGAGATCCCTTCTCCACACAATCCTCAGCCTTCCATATGCCTCTTAAGTCGGCATCACCTGTTCATTGCATATACTACAGGACACGTCAAGCAGAAATCGACATAGCGTTGACTCTAGAACCCAGTAGACTAATGTCTCTTTGGGCATGTTTTATATATATATATATATATATATATATATATATATATATATCTCTTAAGACAGCATCTCTAATATATATATCTATATATATTATATATATATATATATATATATATATACACACACACACATATACACTAGGGTCTCAATCTCTGCTGATAAGGTACCTGACCACGCTGCTACAGCGCTATAAACCCATGCCGTCACAATCGCCGGTCTGAGTAGTGTACCAGAATGTGCACGCTGTCTGCAGGATCCCCGAGGATAGCTGTTAAGTCAGGGCTACCTTTTGGGCAAACGTGACACCCTAGGGGAAGATTCCCATCGTATCCTGGCCCTAGTAGGGAAAGGATACTCCCTGAGAATTCTTTGTGGGAAACTGCAGTCTCTTGTCTGGAGATTCCCGCTCTTTTTCATCATGAGAGGAGGGAAATTTACCTCAGCTTTCTTCCCCTTAAACATGTGTACCCTTGTGTCAGGGACAGATGAGTCATCAGTGATATGCAAATCATCTTTTATTACAATAATCATATATTGAATACTTTCCTGCCATTTTGGCTGTAACTTTGCATTATCGTAGTCGACACTGGAGTCAGACTCCGTGTCGATATCAGTGTCTATTATTTTGGATAGTGATCATTGAGAGACTCTGAAGGTCTCTGCGACATAGGGACAGACATGGGTAGATTCCCTGTCTGTTCTCTAATCTTTTGTGCAATAATTTCACCTTAGCACTTAATTACACATATCCAAACAGGTGTCGGCGTTGTCGACGGAGACACCCCTTACACACACATTTGCTCCATCTTCTCCTTAGGGGAGCCTTTTACCTCAGACATGTCGACACACACGTACCGACACACCACACATTCAGGGAATGCTCATCTGAAGACAATTCCCCCACAAGGCCCTTTGGAGAGACAGAGAGAGAGTATGCCAGCACACACCCCTGCGCTATTAACCCAGGAATAACACAGTAACTTAATGTTAACCCAGTAGCTGCTGTTTATATTGATTTTTGCGCCTAATTATGTGCCCCCCCTCTCTTTTTACCCTCTTCTACCATGTATCTGCAGGGGAGAGGCTGGGGAGCTTCCTCTCAGCGGTGCTGTGGAGAAAAAACATGGCGCAGGTGAGTGCTGGGGAAGAAGCCCCGCCCCCTCGACGGCGGGCTTCTGTCCCGCTTAAATATACATTTTCTTGGCAGGGGCTCATACATATATACAGTCAGGGCCGGTGCAAGGTCTCTCGGCACCCTAGGCAAAACATGTGCCTGCTGCACTCCCCCCCCCCAAAAAAAAAAAAAGAGAGAAAAACCCGCCCAGACGCTAAAAATTACATTTTAAAAAATTCACTATGTGTGACATTTTTTTGCGGGGACCCCCAGAAAAGCTGTAATGTGTCTGGACACCGTTGGATAGCTTACTCCTGAGTGCAGCCAAACTGAATCTTTATACATTCACTGCCATGCAATATACAGCGGAGCGCAACGGGGCATGTATTTATGCTATGTAACTGATATATATGTGTGTGTGTGTGTATACATATATATATATATATATATATATATATATATATATATATATATATATATATATATATATATATATACACACACAGAGTAAAAACCACAGCACTCACCGCACCAGAAGCAGGGCACAGCTATGCACTTACCACTCACAGGGTGGGGTGCATGTAACACTGCACTCTCCACCACAGAAGCGGGGCACACAGCTGTACTTACCACTCACAGGGCGGGGTGCATGTAGCCCATGACCACATCGCTCTAATAAATACAAACAGAGAACCCAGCACTCACCAAAGTAAACTCACTTATCCTCAACAATTCAATAAATAAATGATGGGGGTTTAGTTGGTGGATTGGCCAATGCACGGAAGCCTGTATACCGATTCAAGGTACCCCACCTTCATACAGGTCCTACACTATCACAGAGTCTTAAAACCTGACTACCACACTGCTGCATCATCTGCCTGCTAGATGTAATTGTGTACCTGCCACAGACTATATGGCTTTTAAAGGCACACTAGTCACCTATTGCACTGGCTCAAAGATGATTGCTAAAAAACAGCTGAGACAGGTTCAGGATAATGAAGTCCACACAGGGGTGCATGGGAAAGCTAGTGGCCACGGTTAATAAGAGCTAACCATAGATTAACCCCTTCATATACACACAGAGTAAAAACCACAGCACTCACCGCACCAGAAGCAGGGCACAGCTATGAGTGGTAAGTGCATAGCTGTGCCCTGCTTCTGGTGCGGTGAGTGCTGTGGTTTTTACTCTGTGTGTATATGAAGGGGTTAATCTATGGTTAGCTCTTATTAACCGTGGCCACTAGCTTTCCCATGCACCCCTGTGTGGACTTCATTATCCTGAACCTGTCTCAGCTGTTTTTTAGCAATCATCTTTGAGCCAGTGCAATAGGTGACTAGTGTGCCTTTAAAAGCCATATAGTCTGTGGCAGGTACACATTACATCTAGCAGGCAGATGATGCAGCAGTGTGGTAGTCAGGTTTTAAGACTCTGTGATAGTGTAGGACCTGTATGAAGGTGGGGTACCTTGAATCGGTATACAGGCTTCCGTGCATTGGCCAATCCACCAACTAAACCCCCATCATTTATTTATTGAATTGTTGAGGATAAGTGAGTTTACTTTGGTGAGTGCTGGGTTCTCTGTTTGTATTTATTAGAGCGATGTGGTCATGGGCTACATGCACCCCGCCCTGTGAGTGGTAAGTACAGCTGTGTGCCCCGCTTCTGTGGTGGAGAGTGCAGTGTTACATGCACCCCACCCTGTGAGTGGTAAGTGCATAGCTGTGCCCTGCTTCTGGTGCGGTGAGTGCTGTGGTTTTTACTCTGTGTGTATATGAAGGGGTTAATCTATGGTTAGCTCTTATTAACCGTGGCCACTAGCTTTCCCATGCACCCCTGTGTGGACTTCATTATCCTGAACCTGTCTCAGCTGTTTTTTAGCAATCATCTTTGAGCCAGTGCAATAGGTGACTAGTGTGCCTTTAAAAGCCATATAGTCTGTGGCAGGTACACATTACATCTAGCAGGCAGATGATGCAGCAGTGTGGTAGTCAGGTTTTAAGACTCTGTGATAGTGTAGGACCTGTATGAAGGTGGGGTACCTTGAATCGGTATACAGGCTTCCGTGCATTGGCCAATCCACCAACTAAACCCCCATCATTTATTTATTGAATTGTTGAGGATAAGTGAGTTTACTTTGGTGAGTGCTGGGTTCTCTGTTTGTATTTATTAGAGCGATGTGGTCATGGGCTACATGCACCCCGCCCTGTGAGTGGTAAGTACAGCTGTGTGCCCCGCTTCTGTGGTGGAGAGTGCAGTGTTACATGCACCCCACCCTGTGAGTGGTAAGTGCATAGCTGTGCCCTGCTTCTGGTGCGGTGAGTGCTGTGGTTTTTACTCTGTGTGTATATGAAGGGGTTAATCTATGGTTAGCTCTTATTAACCGTGGCCACTAGCTTTCCCATGCACCCCTGTGTGGACTTCATTATCCTGAACCTGTCTCAGCTGTTTTTTAGCAATCATCTTTGAGCCAGTGCAATAGGTGACTAGTGTGCCTTTAAAAGCCATATAGTCTGTGGCAGGTACACATTACATCTAGCAGGCAGATGATGCAGCAGTGTGGTAGTCAGGTTTTAAGACTCTGTGATAGTGTAGGACCTGTATGAAGGTGGGGTACCTTGAATCGGTATACAGGCTTCCGTGCATTGGCCAATCCACCAACTAAACCCCCATCATTTATTTATTGAATTGTTGAGGATAAGTGAGTTTACTTTGGTGAGTGCTGGGTTCTCTGTTTGTATATATATATATATATATATATATATATATATATATATATATAGATACACACACACATATACATACACTTCTACAGTAGAGGAATGGAGTACTGAGGTTGCAATTTAAGGGTACCTTAATGGCTGCAGGAGGAGTCCCAGTGAAGAAGAAATTCTACCCATAAAAATTTATAATCGGGACCAATCCAAGGCGACTATATATTGCAGGCTGCAGAAGAAGGAGACTGTGATCCACTCAGACAGGGAACAGTAGCAGGGGAGCCGCGCGCAGTCTGCCCTGCAGTGTAGTCCCAGTCCCACACATAGCACAACACAATCATCCCCGCAGGAGTCCCATATGCAGAGTCATTTCTTGTGGTGCGGGGCGGGCATATGTCAGCGCAGAGAGGAGCAGAAGAACTGTACCACCAGCCGGCAGCACCAGTGGTGGAACTTGTGAGTGGTGGGCCCAGGTGCAAGGATATGCTTTGGGCCCCCCTCCTCCACCCCAGGGTGAGGTACAGGGTGACGAAGATGAGGCAGAGGATGACGGGGATGAGGCAGAGGGTGACAGGGAAATGGAGAGTTGGTGAAAGGTTGAGACAGGGGGAGATGGATCAAGGAAGAGAGGGGGAGACTGAGAAAGAGAGGGGAATTATGGAGAGAGAGAGAGAGAGAGAGTCAGACAGAGAGAGGGGGAGAGAGAGAGGGATTGAAGGGTGAAGAGGAAGGAAGATGAAGGGGGGGGGGGGGGGGGGAAGAGAGGCTGAGCAGCACTTGCCACCTTCTCATACTCTAGCATTGCTTTTTTCCCTACCTGTAGTCTGTGGCTTGTGCAATCCAGGGCTGCTGCTGGGCGTGGAGATGGCCAGTGTCTCTGCTTCCCTCCAATTGATTTTTGGTGCCACGGACAGCAGGGGACGGGAGGAGGGTGGTAAATAAATATGAAAGGGGAGTGAGGAGCTGAGAGAGCGTGTTCTCCTCCGGTCAGGCAGTCCCACACAACCAGCTTAAATGAGTATGGGGGAGGAGCAGAGAGAGAGGCCCCTCCTGCACAAACGGAAGGGCACTCAACAGACAATTGGCCAGCACTACAACATCTGGGAGGAGGGGGAGGCGCTCGAGAACAGTGGGGAGGAGATGGGAGATCGTCCCTCCTCACCCTTAACAACCTGTATCGTGGCACCAGTAAGTCCGTGGGGCGGGCGGACATGCTTGAGCGGGGAGGAGAGAGAAGAGCAGCCCCTCCTCCCTCTGCGGCTGGGACCCCGATTATGTGCTGCACTTTATTATTAGGAACTGGGGCACTGGCGGTAGGCACAGCGCTGGAAGCGGCAGTATTACAATGAGTCAGTGTGACTCTTTGTAATGCCGGCGGCTGTGCGCCCCTACACAGCGGCGGGCCTCGGTGCAATGCACCGCTGCTAGTTAAGCCACTGGGCAGCACGCTGCTTACTCTATGTGTATAGCGTATTAGAGGCGCTGCTGATGGGTTAGCTCATACTGTCAGCGCTGCAGGGATGCCGCGGCCGCCCAACTGTTCTCAGCCGCCAGCGCTGACAGTATGAGTGTAACCCATCGGCAGCGCCTCTAATACTCTATACACATAGAGTAAGCAGCGTGCTGCCGGCTAGTGGTACAGTTCTTCTGCTCCTCTCAACATATTCCTCTTAAGGAAGAGGAGGAGCTGAGCAAGGGTCAAGAAGCATTTACCAGTAGCGTGAGCTGCCGCCCTCCAGTGGTCGCCGCCCATAGGCAGCTGCCTAAAGCTGCCTAGTGGTGGCGCCGGCCCTGTATACAGTGCCCAACTGTATATATGCTAGACTTTTGCCAAAGAGGTCCCAATTGCTGCCCAGGGCTCCCCCCCCCCCTGCGCCCTGCACCCTTACAGTGACCGGAGTATGTGAGGTGTGTGTGGGAGCAATGGCGCACAGCTGCAGTGCTGTGCGCTACCTCAGTGAAGACCGGAGTCTTCTGCCGCCGATTTCGAAGTCTTCTTGCTTCTCGTGCTCACCCGGCTTCTGTCTTCCGGCTCTGCGAGGAGGACGGCGGCGCGGCTCTGGGATCGGACGACTAGGGTTAGATCCTGTGTACGATCCCTCTGGAGCTAATGGTGTCCAGTAGCCTAAGAAGCAGGACCTATCTTCAGAGTAGGGCTGCTTCTCTCCCCTCTGTCCCACGATGCAGAGTCTGTTGCCAGCAGAGCTCCCTGAAAATAAAAAACCTAACAAAATACTTTCTTACAGCAAGCTCAGGAGAGCTCACTGAACAGCACCCAGCTCGTCCGAGCACAGATTCAAACTGAGGTCTGGAGGAGGGACATAGAGGGAGGAGCCAGAGCACACCAGAATCTAAATTCTTTCTTAAAGTGCCCATGTCTCCTGCGGAGCCCGTCTATCCCCATGGTCCTTACGGAGTCCCCAGCATCCACTAGGACGTTAGAGAAACTATAGATTAGATGTAAACTGGAAACAATAACTGTCAGGACAGCTACTACTAGATCCTGTTTACATAAATATACTATCTGCCTTCTTCAGGATACTATTTTTATTGGGATTACACAGATTACATGACCATGTTACATCAAAAGACTAACCTAGAATACAGTCAGTCCAAATTCAATTGTTTTGTGGGCGGCCAAACGTACTGGGTTATTCAATTGTTGCCCCGTTGGGCACGCTTTCCCCATATGCGCGCCATTAGTACAGAGTTTAGCCATGCAAAGCGTCTAACTCGTCAAAAGTACAGTTTAGGGCAGGCATGTCCAAACTGCGGCCCTCCAGCTGTTGAGAAACTACACATCCCAGCATGCCCTGACACCGCTTTAGCATTCTCTGACAGCAAAACTGTGTCAGGGCATGCTGGGATATGTAATTTCACAACAGCTGGAGGGCCGCAGTTTGGACATGCCTGGTTTAGGGTGTACACACTCCCATAACCATGGAGAGTACGCACATTTCTGCTCGCACCTCAGGGGGCTGCAAACTGAAATGTTTCTCCCCGACTGCATGCGTGTCCAAACGGAGTAGCAATTTAACTGCTCCATTGGGCGCCATCTAGTTGGAGACCAACAACTGAATCGGCCCCAAAGTGTTTAAATTTGTACACTGGATGCACTCTTCATTGGCACAGGACCCACGTCATACTAGCTCTTAAAATTAAAATTAAGAGACAGGGATGATGGCTGGCACTGAGGCCCTTTATAGTCCAAGTCATGTGGTGATTGTGGCTTCTGTGACCACATTTGTTATGTCGCATTTTAGATCCTGCCCTCTAATGGACAATGTTACAGCATGCGATACCAGACTGCGCCTCATACACGTACAGCCAGTGCTTTGTTTTCTTCCTTCCTCCTGAGCTGTCCTTTGTATAGTGGAGCTTGCCTTCCATCTGTAAATAAGAAGAGTCAACTGTTTATAGCTGGGAAGCATTCTGTGTACAGAACTAAAACTTGAATCTAAATTATTTACATTTACCCTCTAAATATGACATCTATGGCGGTCGCAAAAATAAGATTTTAAACCTACCGGTAAATCTATTTCTCCTAGTCCGTAGAGGATGCTGGGGACTACGTAAGGACCATGGGGTATAGACGGGCTCCGCAGGAGACATGGGCACCTGAAAGAACTTTTCCTATGGGTGTGCACTGGCTCCTCCCTCTATGCCCCTCCTCCAGACCTCAGTTAGAGAACAGTGCCCAGAGGAGATGGACAATACGAGGGCAGGATTTTATAAATTCAAGGGCAAGATTCCTACCAGCCCACACCAATCATACCATGTAACCCGGAACATACATAACCAGTTAACAGTATGAACAAACAACAGTAGCGGTCCAAGACCGATTCCAACTGTAACATAACCCTTATGTAAACAACAGCTATATACAAGTCTTGCAGAGTTTCCGAACTGGGACGGGCGCCCAGCATCCTCTACGGACTAGGAGAAATAGATTTACCGTTAGGTTTAAAATCTTATTTTCTCTTACGTCCTAGAGGATGCTGGGGACTCCGTAAGGACCATGGGGTTTATACCAAAGCTCCCAGTCGGGTGGGAGAGTGCGTATGACTCTGCAGCACCGACTGAGCAAATGCTAGGTCCTCATCAGCCAGGGAATCAAACTTGTAGAATTTAGCAAAAGTGTTTGACCCCGACCAAGTTGCTGCTCGGCAAAGCTGTAATGCCGAGACACCCCGGGCAGCCGCCCAAGAAGAGCCCACCTTCCTAGTGGAATGGGCCTTAACCGAATGCGGTAACTGCAATCCAGCCGTAGAATGAGCCGGCTGAATCGTGTTACAGATCCAGCGAGCAATAGTCTGCTTCGAAGCAGGCGCTCCAATCTTGTTGGCAGCATACAGGACAAACAGAGCCTCTGTTTTCCTAATTCTAGCCGTCCTGGCTACATAAATCCTCAAGGCCCTGACTACATCCAGGGACCTGGAATCCTCCAAGTCACTCGTAGCCACAGGCACCACAATGGGTTGGTTCAAATGGAATGAAGAAACCACCTTAGGCAAAAATTGAGGCCGTGTCCTCAATTCCGCTCTATCAACATGAAAAATCAAGTAGGGGCTCTTGTGAGACAAGGCCGCCAATTCTGACACTCGCCTTGCAGATGCTAAGGCCAACAACATGACCCCCTTCCAGGTAAGAAATTTCAACTCAACCTTGTTAAGTGGTTCAAACCAGTGTGATTTTAGGAACTGCAACACCACGTTCAGGTCCCATGGTGCCACTGGAGGCACAAAAGGAGGCTGGATGTGTAGCACTCCCTTTACAAAAGTCTGGACTTTTGGAAGAGAAGCCAATTCCTTCTGAAAGAATATCGAGAGGGCCGAAATCTGTACCTTAACAGAGCCTAATTTCAGGCCCATATCCACTCCTGTCTGTAGGAAGTGGAGAAAACGACATAAATGAAAATCTTCCGTAGGGGCGTTCTTGGTTTCACACCAAGACACATTTTCGCCAGATACGGTGATAATGTTTTACCGTCACCTCCTTTCTAGCCTTTACTAGAGTAGGGATGACCTCCTCCGGAATCCCCTTCTCAGCTAGGATCCGGCGTTCAACCGCCATGCCGTCAAACGTAACCGCGGTAAGTCTTGGAACACGCAGGGACCCTGCTGCAACATGTCCTCCCTTAGAGGAAGAGGCCAGGGATCTCCTGTGAGCATCTCCTGAAGATCTGAGTACCAGGCCCTTCGAGGCCAGTCTGGAACAATGAGTATTGTCTGTACTCTTTTTCGCCTTATGATCCTCAACACCTTTGTGATGAGAGGAAGAGGAGGAAACACGTAGACCGATTGGAACACCCATGGCGTTACCAGGGCGTCTACTGCTACTGCCTGAGGGTCCCAGGACCTGGCACAATACCTCCGAAGCTTCTTGTTGAGGCGTTACGCCATCATGTCTCTTTGAGGAACTCCCCAAAGACCCGTTATCACTGCAAAGACTTCTTGATGAAGTCCCCACTCTCCTGGATGGAGATCGTGTCTGCTGAGGAAGTCTGCTTCCCAGTTGTCCACTCCCGGAATGAAGACAGCTGACAGAGCGCGTACGTGATTTTCCGCCCAGCGAAGAATCCTGGTTGCTTCCGCCATCGCGGCTCTGCTTCTTGTCCCGCCTTGGCGGTTCACATGAGCCACTGCTGTGACATTGTCTGATTGAATCAGAACAGGTAGGTTGCGAAGAAGACTCTCCGCTTGTCGAAGGCCGTTGTATATGGCTCTTAGCTCCAACACGTTGATGTGTAGACAGGACTCCTGGTCTGACCACAGTCCCTGAAAATTTCTTCCTTGGGTGACTGCTCCCCATCCTCGGAGGCTCGCGTCCGTGGTTACCAGGATCCAGTCCTGAATTCCGAACCTGCGACCCTCCAGAAGGTGAGCACTTTGCAGCCACCATAGAAGAGACACCCTGGTCCCGGGGGACAGTGTTATTTTGCGATGTAAATGTAGATGGGACCCGGACCATTTGTCCAGAAGGTCCCATTGAAACGTCCTTGCATGGAACCTGCCGAAGGGGATGGCCTCGTAGGCTGCCACCATTTTCCCCAGAACACGAGTGCATTGATGAACTGACACTCTTTTTGGCTTTAGCAGGTCTCTGACCATGTTCTGGATGTCCTGGGCTTTTTCCAACGGGAGAAAAACCTTATTTTGTTCCGTATCCAGTATCATACCTAGGAACGTTAGTCGAGTTGTTGGAATCAACTGTGACTTCGGTAGATTTAGAATCCAACCGAGAGAGTGTCACATTGCTCAGCAATTGCTCTCTTTATCTCGCCTTTATCAGGAGATCGTCCAAGTATGGGATAATTGTGACTCCATGCTTGCGCAGGACCACCATCATTTCCGCCATTATCTTGGTGAAAATCCTTGGGGCCGTGGAAAGCCCAAACGGCAACGTCTGAAATTGGTAATGACAATCCTGTACAGCGAATCTCAGGTACTCCTGATGGGAAGGATATATGGGGACATGAAGGTAAGCATCCTTTATGTCCAGTGACACCATAAACTCCCCCTCCTCCATGCTGGCTATTATCGCCCTGAGCAATTCCATCTTGAATTTGAATCTTTTCATGTACAGGTTTAGGGATTTTAGATTCAAAATAGGTCTGACCGAACCATCCGGTTTCGGGACCACAAAGAGGGTTGAATAGTACCCTCTTCCCTGTTGGTTCAAGGGAACCCTGATAATTACTTGCTGTTGACACAGCGTTTGAATTGCAGCTAACACTACATCCCTGTCTGGGGTAGAAGCTGGTAAGGCAGACTTGAAAAATCGGCGTGGGGGCACCTCTTCGAATTCCAGTTTGTAGCCTTGGGAAACTATTTCCAACGCCCAAGGATTCAGGTCTGAGCTGACCCAGACCTGGCTGAAGAGTCGAAGACGAGCCCCCACCGGTGCGGACTCTCGCAGGGGAGCCCCAGCGTCATGCAGTGGGTTTTGTAGAAGCCGGGGAGGACTTCTGTTCCTGGGCACCAGCCGAAGCAGGTGTTCTTTTCCCTCTACCCTTACCTCTGGCAAGGAAGGAGGATCCCCGACCTCTTCTGGACTTTTGTGACCGAAAGGACTGCATCTGATATGTTGGAGTTTTCTTCTGCTGTTGGGGAATAAACGGTAAAAAGTTAGATTTACCTGCGGTAGCTGTGGAAACCAGGTCCGCCAGCCCATCCCCAAACAACACGTCTCCCCTATAGGGTAGAACCTCCATATGCTTTTTCGAATCCGCATCACCCGTCCACTGGCGGCTCCACAAGGAACTTCTCGCTGAAATAGCCATGGCATTGGCTCTGGAAGTCAGTAATCCAATGTCCCCTTGAGCGTCTCTCATATACAAGACTGCGTCTTTGATATGGGCTAGAATTAACAAAACAGTATCTCTATCCATGGTATCAAGGTCAGCCGACAGGTTATCTGTCCAGGCTGAAATTGCGCTACATACCCATGCCGACGCAATTGTCGGTCTTAGCAAAGCTCCAGTATGTGACTAAATAGACTTTAAAGTAGTCTCTTGCCTGCGATCCGCAGAATCCTTGAGGGCCGCTGTGTCTGGAGACGGTAGCGCCACTTTCTTTGACAGGCGCGTTAAAGCCTTGTCCACAGTGGGAGGGGATTCCCAACGTACCCTGTCCTGTGTAGGGAAGGGGTATGCCATATTAATTCTTTTGGGAATCTGCGGTCTCTTATCCGGAGTCTCCCAAGCTTTTTCAAAAAACTCATTAAGTTCATGAGTAAGGGGAAAGTTTATTATCTGTTTCTTTCCCTTAAACATGTGTACCCTCGTGTCAGGAACAGAGGGTTCATCAGCAATATGCAACACATCTCTTATTGCTATAATCATACACTGAATGCTCTTTGTCACCTTAGGGTGCAATTTAGCTTCATCATAGTCGACACTGGAATCAGAGTCCGTGTCAGTAGTTGTGTCCACAATTTTTGCCAAGGGACGCTTTTGAGACCCCGATGGGCCCTGTGAGTTGGTCCAATCCGAGGATTGACCCCCTGACGCCTCCCCGAATTCAGCCTTATCTAGCCTCTTATGTAAAGAGGTCACACTTGCATTCAACATATGCCACATGTCCATCCATTCCTGAGTCGGCACTACCGACGGGGACACACCACTCATCTGCTCTACCTCCTCCTTGGAGAAGCCTTCCGCTTCAGACATGTGGACACGCAAGTACCGACCCCCCACACACAGGGATATACCTATAAGGGGACAAAACCCCAACCAGGCCCTTAGGAGAGACAGAGAGAGAGAGTTGCCAGCACACACCCAGCGCCCAAATGACACTGGAAAAACCAGATAGCGCTTTCATATTATAAATATATATATATATATATATATATATATATATATATATATACTGTATATATATATATATATATAATATGAAAGCGCTATATACAATTTCCCACTCACTGCGCGCCAATGTGCCCCCCCTTTCTTTTTTCCAACCTCTGAAGCGTTCAGCAGGGGAGAGTCCGGGGAGCCAGCGTTTCTCATGCAGCTCTGTGGAGAAAATGGCGCTGGTTAGTGCTGAGGGATCAAGCTCCGCCCCCCCAGCGGCGGGCTTCGGTCCCTCTTCAATTTTTACAAAAATGGCGGGGGATCATCTATTTGCTGCCTCCGCAGCCTAATAGCACCTTATTGCCCAAAAACAAGGTTTATTGCTGCCCAGGGCGCCCCCCCCCCTGCGCCCTGCACCCATCAGTGCTGTCTGTGTGTTGTGTACGGGAGCAATGGCGCGCAGCTTACCGCTGCGCGCCTTACCTCATGAAGATCTGAAGTCTTCTGCCGCCTGAGATGTCTTCTTGTTTCTCATACTCACCCGGCTTCTATCTTCCGGCATCTGTGAGGAGGACGGCGGCGCGGCTCCGGGACGAACCCCAGGGTGAGACCTGTGTTCCGACTCCCTCTGGAGCTAATGGTGTCCAGTAGCCTAAGAAGCAGAGCCTATCAGTTAAGTAGGTCTGCTTCTCTCCCCTCAGTCCCACGATGCAGGGAGCCTGTTGCCAACAGGATTCCCTGAAAATAAAAAACCTTACAAAATTCTTTTTCCACAGAAAACTCAGGAGAGCTCTCTGCAGTGTACCCTTCTCCTCTGGGCACAGAATCTAACTAAGGTCTGGAGGAGGGGCATAGAGGGAGGAGCCAGTGCACACCCACAGGAAAAGTTCTTTTAGGTGCCCATGTCTCCTGCGGAGCCTGTCTATACCCCATGGTCCTTACAGAGTCCCCAGCATCCTCTAGGACGTAAGAGAAAAAATAGGATTTTGGTACTTACCAGGTAAATCCTTTTCTTTGAATCCATAGGGGGCACTGGAGTACTCTTGGGATATGGACGGCTTCCACAGGAAGTAGGCACTGAATAAATTAATTTTGGAACTATACCTCCCCTCCATATCCCTGAGTACCTCAGTGTTTTTTACTGAGCCGAACAGGAGCGATAGAGAGGTTGACAATGGAGCATTACATATAACATAACGGACAACAATAAAGTTGACCCAACATTACTGAGAACTAAACAGTTGACACCATAACTTGTTAATCTGAACCAGTCGGTGAAAGTGTGTTACCATAAGATCTACTGAACCTACCCCAAACCAGGTAAACTGCTCTGGGTGGGCGTCCAGTGCCCCCTATGGATTCAAAGAAAAGGATTTACCTGGTAAGTACCAAAATCCTATTTTCTTTTTCATCCACTAGGGGTCACTGGAGTACTCTTGGGACGTACCAAAGTTTCCCCCGCGGGCGGGAGAGCTGTTTGGCACCTGTAACACTAGGCGGCCAAAGCTAGATGCTGATGCCGCAAACGTATCAAACTTGTAGAGGCGCACAAACGCGTGCACCGAAGACCATGTAGCCGCCCGGCAAAGCTGTGTCGTAGAAGCTCCACGACTCGCTGACCATGATGTTCCCACAGCACGTGTGGAATGAGCTGTTATCGATGTAGGCGGCTGTAACCTAGCATGACGGTAAGTCTGACGTATGGTCACTTTAATCCAACTGGATAAGGTCTGCCTAGAAGCTGGCCAACCCATCTTGGCAGCATCATAGAGAGCAAACAACGTATCCGTCTTACGAACGGTCGACGTTCGGGATACATAAATGCGTAATGCGCGTACCACATCCAACCTACCAGAGTCTCCTGTTAACATAGGAACTACTATTGGTTGATTGATGTGAAAAGATGACACTACCTTTGGTAGAAAAGCAGAATTCGCTCGGAATTCCGCTCTGTCATCATGAAACACCAAATACGGTGGTTTGCACGACAAAGCACCCAATCTGAAACACGCCTTGCTGACGCTAAGGCTAAAAGAAACATTATTTTCCCAAGTGAGAAATTTAATATCCACTTGTTGTAAGGGTTCATAATAAAAAGACTAAGAAATCTAAAAACCAGATTCAAGTCTTATGGCGCAGTAGGTAGAGTGAATGGAGGCTGAACTCTGAGGACACCCTGCATAAAAAGGTGTGAACCGACGGCAATAGGGCCAATCTACTATGAAAATAAATGGACAACGCCGATATCCGCACTTTTAGTGTGGATAAACTCAGACCTCTATCTAACCTAGGCACGCCAAATTCTGTAATAATGAGCTGCCGTAACCGGCTTCCTAGCTCGTAACATGGTTGGAATACCCGATTCTGGAATGCCCTCTCTTCTTAAGAGGGCTGTCTCAACAGCCACCCGTCAAACGCGGCCGCGCTAAATCGGGTAAAAGGAACGGACCCTGCTGTAACAGGTCAGAACGTAGTGGGAGCGGCCAAAGACCGACTGCGAGTAGACCGCGGAGATCCGAGAACCAAGCTCTCCGAGGCCAAAGAGGCGCCACTAGTATAACTGTGACGGACTCTCCTTTGATCCGTTTTAGCCACAGAGGGAGCAGCGGAAACGGTGGAAATAGATACGCGAGACTGTATGGCCACGCGATTGTGAGAGCATCCACCGCCACTGCCTTTGGATCTCTCGTTCTGGACACGACCTAGGGCGTTTGATGATTGTGGCGAGATGCCATCAGGTCCACCTGCGGGTAACTCCACTTCTGGACCAGCATGTGAAATACTTCTGGATTTAATGCCCATTCTCCTGGATGAAAATTCAGACGGCTGAGATAATCCGCCTCCCAGTTGTCCACTCCCGGAATGACTACTGCCGACAATATCATTTGGTGATATTCGGCCCAATAGAGGATTCAAGCTACAGATGTGACTGCTTACATCTTTGCTTTTTTTTTTTTTTTTACAAATTTGGCACAACATGCAAAACACAGCTAAACTGTTTTTCATGAGAAGTGAGTGGATGAATTTTAAAATTTTCGTTTGCCATAAAAGAATATGTATAAAGTAACATATTAAGGCAGCAAATTAAGAAAAAAAACACAAGACATGACTAAATCTCTGAGTATATAGCATGCAAAACCGTGCCATACATGACGGGACACAGCAAAGATGCACGTGGACACATCTGTACCTCCCGCATTGCCATACGGTTTTTCGTTCCTCCTTGTTTGTTGATGTATGCGACTGCTGTCGCATTGTCTGACTGCACCTGAACAGCCTGAGCCTGCAGCCTGTGCACTGCTTATAGTAGCGCATTGTAAATTGCCCGGAGTTCCAGGACATTTATAGACAGCAATCTTTCATGATCCGCCCAGAGACCCTGGAGCTGATAATTTTGAACTACAGCTCCCCAACCTCTGAGACTTGCGTCCGCCGTGAGAATTATCCAATTCCAGGCACCGAACCGTTTCCCTGCGGTTAGATTCTGTACTTTGAGCCACCAGAGTAGAGACTCTCTGGCCCTTGGAGACAACCTCACTTCTGCAGTAAATCTGCAGATGCGAGCCCGACCACTGTGCGAACACATCCAATTGAAAAGGACGTGAGTGAAGTCCTCCGAACTGAAGCGCTTCGAAAGCCGCCACCATTGTCTAATAGGCGAATGCACAAGTGAACCGAGACTGTGCGTGGCTTGAGCACTAATTGTACCAGATGACGAATGACCTGTACTTTCTGTTCGGGTATGTAAATTCTTTGATTTACCGTATTGAGAATCATACCTAGGAATTGAAGTCGTTGAGACGGAATCATTCAGGAATTCGCGTAGACAATGGTAGGAAATCAGATTTTCCTCCCCACTTGGTCTGCGATCTATCTTGTTTGGAATCCGACTCCGCCTGTTAGGAACGTAGCCAAAGTGGACGTTATGCGCTACTAGCGAAGCTGAAAACGCAAGAACCAACTGCTAACGTCCAAAGAAGCTGTAGGCAGCAAGAAGTGTAAGGTGGTCTTTATTTAGGGCAAACCTGAACTGGAATGCCCTGCCACTACAGCCTTGTTACCTCAAACCCTTACCAAAGCAGGGCGAAGCAACAGCCCTACTGCTGTGTAGGGTATACTCTGATATGTAGTAAAACACCCAATAAATGCAATTGTCTCTGATTGGAAATTGTTCAGCCTTCGCTGAGAACCTGACGTACTGGCCTGGTGCTATGAGGGCTGGCGGCAAATCGACCGCAACAATGTAACTGAAACTGTCTGTGCAGTCTTTACGCAGAGTACTAACCACTATACGATCACGGCAACTTAAACGAGCCAGGTAGGAGACGAACCTACAATCTTGTTATGCATAGTCAGATGCGTTATACATTGCGCCACTGGCCCAGATTCGTATTTGTCCGACACACTGTGTGACCGACTTTGCAGCGAAGCTGCTTGTTTGATTATGCATAAATGCATATAGCAGAGGATAGTTTCAATCTGCCTACCTCTGGGTTATGGGCCCAGCATGCTTCCATTGCAGTACTCTGCTGCACATGTAAGTGCAAGAGATCATGTACTCCAACCAGTAAGTACACCACGGAAGTAACGTGTGTATAAACCTGCATTACCGTGCATGTGGTTACCAGCAATAGTGAATCTTCCTGTAGAGTCATGCTGTACAAAAACAATTAATAAATTAAACTCCTAACAACACTCCGCTCCTCCAGAGTCTAAGTGTTGTAGGGCAGCAACTTCCGAGAAAGAACCAGGAAGTAACATTAAAAGAAAAAATTGTCCTACCATGGTTTTTTTTTTTTTTTTTTAAACACCTGTTAAACCAGGATCTGAACCAGTGTCCATGCAAACACAATGTTCACTGTGGCCGGAAAGCCTAACCACTTGGCTACAGAGCCACCTGTAAAAACAATAAGCAAAGCTGCTGCGGTGTGGCCATGTTTGCAGTGCTCAACAGATAGTGTTAATAAGCACTGAGTGCTGACCAATTATTCTTGCTTACTGCAAAATAGACTTTTAATGTCAGCATATTATATATATATATATATATATATATATATACACATACATTTTTTTTATAATACATTTTATAATACATTTTTTTTATAATAATATCAAACAATGCAACATCCAATTGAGGATACAACCATCATCCACAAACACATGTATGCTAAGCCATATGGAAGCATTTCCAATGTACTCACTGAGGAAACCCATGGCCAATTATGTACTGAGACTGTTAACACTATCTGGTGTATAGACAGTAGTTGAACCCAGGATTCGAACCAATGACCCTGCAAGCAGCATCTACACTGTTGGCGGGAAGCCTAACCAGTAGGCTACAGAGTCTCCCTGATACACAGGTATAACACATTTTTACAAATCTGAAACTAAATGTGACCTCGCACAGGCTTAAAACCTGAGATGACTGCTGCTTGACCACAGCTTAGTTAATGGGCCCTTCTAGTGGCCGGCGCCGGGAGCGCGCTCTGGAGAGCTATCCTGACTGTAAAACCTATGGTAGGTTTATATTGATAGTGTAAGGCCAAACTGAGCTATTTTTAACAGTTTAAACTAGCATGTATTAGTATGCAATCTAGTTGGATCACCAGTTTCCCCCAGATGGCAAAACAGTATGCAACCCTGCTTAGCTTCCAAGCTCAGATGAGTTTGGGCGTATCCAGTGTGGTGTGGCTGTAGAATAAAAATACCTACAGCACCTTGTACTCCCAGGTGGCTAATCAGGCCCAACACTGCTTAGCTTCCAAAATCAGATGAGATTGGGCGTATCCAGTGTGGTGTGGCCAAGTGAATTAAGCCAAAGCTGCTGCAGGTGAGTGAACTCACACGGCTCCACAGATACTGTTTTATAAGCACCATGTGCTGACCAATTGTTATAACATATCTTACTTTACAACAAATGAACAAAGCCAGTATTTGGCTGCCACAACCATGATTCAGATTTGCAGTCTTTAGGATAATATCATTATAAACAGTTATGATATAAATAATTATGTATATCCATGTTTTAGACATGGCAGGGAAACTGCTTATTAGTAATTGCTGGTGTCTTACTCATGCAGACAGACAATACAAAAAAAAAACAAAGACAGACAACTTGCACGACTCAGTAAATAGCACTAAGGTGTCTCTATAAATATATATCTGGCTAAGTGCAGTGCACGCCAGCCATATGCCTGCTCCCAAATTCCCCTTAACACCCCTGCGCCTTCAATGGAGGAGAGATGTAACACAGGAAATTCTGGAAATACAACAGGAAACATGGTTAATCTTGTTTTAACAAAGACTTCATAGCCTTTTGTAATACATATGCAGCGCTGCTGTATTCCCTTATCAATAAGAGTTGAATCATGAGATTTTATCCAGTGACCCTGACATTTCTGTGTGCAGGGAACATCACTGTGGCAGCAAAGTTACTCACTAGGCTAAGAAACCTGCCTTTTGACTCTCATTTGTGTGTCCCCCCATGCTCCGTATACCGTTCTCTATACACGGAGCCGGGCTATGGTGGAGAGGGAGCCCGAAGCGGCATCGAGGGCCTGGGCCACACACACACACACACACACACACACACACAGTATCCCACACAGTGGGGCGGCAGCGTGAGCTGACCGCCCCGTTCAACATACCTGGACCCTGTGGTGAGGGCTATGACGGGGCTTCTCTGTAAGTTCCGTCCAGCCTTTACTGCAGGTTTTAGTCCTGCAGGTGGTAGTGAAGGAGCTCTTTTTAGAGAGGTCCGACACCCACAGCTGCTAAAGCAGCCTTCACTTATCCCGGACCCACGCCTATTGGAAGGGGGGAAGGGATGTGGTAAAACGTTGAAAAAAGAAAAAACTTAGAAAAAATCCAATGAAATGTGGACCTCTGTGGCAGCAAAGCCACAAGCCTACTAACTGTGTCGAGCACAGAAAAAACACTGAGGTACTCAGGGATATGGAGGGGAGGTATAGTTCCAAAATTAATTTATTCAGTGCCTACTTCCTGTGGAAGCCGTCCATATCCCAAGAGTACTCCAGTGACCCCTAGTGGATGAAAAAGAAAAAGGCAACACAAACATAAACAGTGTGCATTAATTTTTTAATGTAGTGGTTCCCAAATTTTCTTGAATCACAGAGCAAATAGAGTACGAGCATTATTTTCAGTTTCACAGTACACTAAGGCCTGAAGTTTCTTACTGAGAAATTCAGCAAAGATTATTACATTAAATTAGTGGTTCTCAAACGTAGTCCTCAAGGCACCCCAAACAGCCCAGGTTTTAAGAATATCCATGCTTAGGCACAGGTGATTTAATATCTTGTCAGTTTGATTATACTATCTGTACATAAGCAGGGCTATCCCTAAAACCTGGACTGTTGGGATGCCTTGAGTACCACGTTTTGGGAACCATTGCATTAAATTATTTGTTTACCTGTCTTCCTTAGGTTGAGTTACGTGGTGGTGGACAGGGTTGCACTTCTGTTTGTCCACATATATTATGTTTGGCAGCCAACAGCTCTGGTATTGCCTATCACATTGACCATAAATAATTTGATTTGCTCCTGAACCACCAACCTGTGGCACCCATGCAAGTGCCCCACGGCAGCCAGCTTGGGAACCATTGATTTAATCTATACTTTAAGTATGCCCCCAGTGTGACTATCTATTGCATTTCTTTCTGCAATTAAATAGCTTTCTTGTGAATTATAAACCACTTTATAAACCCTTACACACTGGTGATTAAATGTTATGTCCGACATGCTGTTTTAAAAGCAAAACCCATTCTAAGTGTCCTTAATCATATACGTTCATGCTTGTGTGTACATTTTAGTGTGGGTATGCAATTTGCTTCATTTTGAAACAAGTCACTGTTCTTGAAAAAGACCATTCATTCTTGCAGAGAGCATTGTTTACTTAGCAACTACGGGTTATCTAGAGTGGTCACACTAGTATTACAGGTATTACACTTCATATCAATTTTGTTGTAAGATCCATTCCAATATGGATTGATGTGAATGATCAACATTTCCTGTAAAGCACTAATGGGCATGTGCTAAGACTATTGTCCTGGCACTCTTCCTACCGAAGCTCTGCTGGATCCCTGCAGTCCTGGGCCCCACCTTAGCACCTATCTGCTGTAGTGTCTGGCTACCCCACCTCTACCTTTGAGTCTGAAGCTGCTCCAGTATTTTATTTTCTCAAAACTTGACATCTGAATATAGTAGAGGGCCATACTCTACCCTCTTCCAAGTTGAAGGACTGGATATGGGATCCCGGCGCTTGGGATGTCGACTGTCCTAATAGCAACAGCAGCATTCTGGCGCTTAGGAGCCCGACACGTACTATTAAGTAAGCTAACCCTGCTCCCTCAACCTTCTAACCCGCCTTTCCCCCAGTCCGACCCTAACCAACCACCAATCCCCACCCCGCAGCCTAACCCTTACCTCCCTTCCCAGCAGCCTAACCATTCCCACCAGCAACATAACCCTCCCCCCTCACCCCCCAGGGGATTACCAGTGCGTTGTCAAAGCAGCCCTCGATCAGGATTACAGCGGTCGGGATCCCGGTGCTGGATTTCAATCAATGTTGGGATACCGGCTTTGGCATTCCAAGCTGTTACGGGATGCCAGCGTTGGTATTCTGACTACAGGGATCCTGACCGCATGCCATGTTGCAGGCTCTTATCATGGTACTCCCCAAGCCTAGATTTGATTATGTGGCTGACCAAATTCGTCCATCCTAAGGAATGGGTCATGAAGCCAACATATAAATATTTGCATTGGGTTCTAGTTGAACAGGCAGGTTTTTCAATTTACTCAGTTTCTGTTAGCAGATGTTCCCCTTAGCCTGCATCCTTCAGTGCAGGCTAAGAAAGTTTGCCAGCATGCGCAAAATATGTATGGATACACTGAATCAGATCCTTTTTGTCCATTGCAAGGTAATGCCATGTTTGGGAAGCTGGTTCCCTGGAGAGTTGTGTGCTTTAGTCTATATGGAACATTACTAATATAAGCCAGATATAGGTGTATTATACACGGAACTGCGGTTTGGTAAAGATGTGATGAAGGGTTTATATTGTCAGAGGCTAATGCGCTGCCTCATGGTTGCATGTGCCTGTATAAAATCTAATGATATCAAATACGATGCAACATGCATGTAAAATAAAAAATTATAATAGTACTTTCCTATTTAATAACTAAATTGAAGTAACTAAGTTAAAATATCTTTCTATCATATATATATATATATATATATATATATATATATATATATATATATATATATATATATATATATATATATATATATTTTTTTTTTTTTTTTGAGAGAGAGAGAGAGAGATTGATTTATGGTAAGAACTTACCTTTGTTAAATCTCTTTCTGCGAGGTACACTGGATTCCACAGGGAATAACATCGGGGTGTAGAGTAGGAACTTGATCCGAGGCACCAACAGGCTAAAGGCTTTGACTGTTCCCAAAGATACTCAGTGCCGCCTCCACTACAACCCCGCCTCTGTGCACAGAAGCTCAGTTTTGTTAACCAGTTCAATGCAGTAGCAGGTAAAAGAGACGACAACGGTTAGTAGCCACAGACACCACATTCTCACGACAGGAGAAGGTATCAGCGGCTAATGCCATACCAACCCAAAGAAGCTAAGTGCATCAGGGTGGGCGCCCTGTGGAATCCAGTGTACCTCGCAGAAAGCAGTTCCTTATGGGAGGGGACGCACTGTAGCGGGCACAAGAACCCGGCGTCCAAAGGAAGCATCCTGGGAGGCGGAAGTATCGAAGGCATAGAACCTTATGAACGTGTTCACTGAGGACCACGTAGCCGCCTTGCACAATTGTTCAAGGGTCGCACCACGGCGGGCTGCCCAAGAAGGTTCAACAGACAGAGTAGAATGGGCTCTGATGGTAGCAGGAGCTGGAAGTCTAGCCTGTACATAAGCATGTGCAATCACCATTCTAATCCATCTGGCCAAGGTCTGCTTGTTAGCAGGCCAGCCACGTTTGTGAAAACCAAACAGTACAAAGAGAGAATCAGACTTCCTAATGGAGGCTGTCCTCTTCACATAGATACGGAGAGCCCGTACCACATCCAAAGACCGCTCTTTTGAGGATAAATCCGGAGAGACAAAGGCCGGAACCACAATCTCCTGGCTAAGGTGGAAAGAAGACACCACCTAGGTAGATAACCAGGGCGCTTCCGCCATCAGGTCCACATATGGAAGGCCCCACTTGTCCACGAGAAGTTGAAACACCTCTGGATGGGGGCTCCATTCTCCGGCGTGTACGTCCTGACGACTGAGAAAGCTTACTTCCCAGTTTAGGACCCCCGGAATGAACACTGCGGATATGGCAGGCAGATGGCGTTCTGCCCACTGAAGAATCCGTGATACTTCCCTCATTGCCATGCGGCTTCAAGTGCCGCCTTGATGATTGATGTACGCCACCATGGTGGCGTTGCCCGATTGTACTTGAACAGGTCTGTTCTGTATTAGATGCTGGGCCATTGTCAACGCATTGAACACTGCCCGCAATTCCAGAATATTTATCGGGAGTAGAGACTCCTCCTTGGTCCACCGACCCTGAAGAGAGTGTTGTTCCAACACCACGCCCCAACCTCTCAGACTGGCATTCGTCGTCAGCAGGACCCAGTTGGATGTCCAGAAGGGACGGCCCCTGCTCAATCGTTGGTCCTGAAGCCATCAGCTCAGTGACAGACGGACCTCCAGAGAGAAGGAGATCATGTGAGATCTAATCCGGTGAGGCAGGCCATCCCACTTGGTCAGCATTAACGTCTGCAGAGGGCGAGAATGGAATTGAGCATACTCCACCATGTCGAAAGCAGACACCATGAGACCTAGCACTTGCATTGCCGAATGTATCGACACTTGTGGACGAGATAGGAAGCATTGAATCCTGTCCTGAAGCTTCAGGACTTTCTCCTGAGACAAGAACAACCGTTGGTTGTGAGTATCCAATAACGCTCCCAGGTGTATCATGCTCCGAGCAGGAACCATGGAGGAATTCTTCCAGTTGATCAGCCATCCGTGGGCTTTCATGAACTGGACCGTCAGATCTAGATGACACAGAAGAAGTTCTGGGGAATTTGCCAGGATCAACAAGTCGTCCAAGTACGGTAGGATCCTGACCCCTTGACGGCAGAGTGTAGCCGTCATGACCGCCATTACTTTGGTGAAAACTCAGGGAGCCTTTGTCAAACCAAACGGTAACGCCCGAAATTGGTAATGAAGATTGCCCACTGCAAACCTGAGGTACTGCTGATGAGACACTGCAATAGGAATATAGCAGGTAGGCATCCTGTATGTCCAGGGAGACCACGTAGTCCCCAGGCTCCAAGGCCAGAACAATAGAGCGCAGAGTTTCCATACGAAACTTGGAGACCAGCACATACTTGTTCAAGGACTTCAGATTGAGAATGGGCCGCAAGGACCCGTTCGGTTTCGGGACTAGAAACAGTGGTGAATAGTACCCCTTGCCTCTCTGAGCTAGAGGCACCAGTACTACCACTCCTGTGGACAGGAGGGAATGTACCACCGAATGCAGAGTGTTTGCCTTTGTTGGGTCCAGAGGAACATCTGTCAGGCAAAATCGATGAGGGGGACGATTCTTGAAGGATATGGGACGACTTCCCTTACCCAGGCATCGGAAGTGGTCTTCAACCTTTCCTGGGCAAAACCTAGAAGTCGGCCCCCCACCTTGGGATCCCCGCCCCGTCATGCGGCAGGCTTGTCAGTTTTGGAAGCAGGCTGACGGGCAGCCCAGGCTCGTTTCGGTCTGGGCTTGGCACGAGCTTGCTTTGGGTACGCCTGACCTTTTGCTTTACCTGGAGGACGAAAAGGCAGAGGGAAAAGTACTTTTAGCCTTCTGCGTGGAAGGAGCCATACTAGGTAGGCAAGCTGTTTTAGCAGTAGCTAGATCAGCCACAATCTTATTGAGGTCTTCTCCAAAGAGAATGCCTCCCTTGAAAGGAAGCACCTCCAGGGTTTTCTTGGAATCCATATCCACCGATCAGGATCTCAACCAAAGGATACGTCTGGCCAAGATGGACGTAGTAGCAGCCTTGGCCGCCAGAACCCCGGCATCGGAGGCCGCCTCCTTAAGGTACAGAGAAGCCGTCGCAATATACGAGAGACATTGTCGAGCATGCTCAGATGCATTAGAAGGCAGCTCCGTCTCCAGCTCCTGAGCCCACGCCTCAACAGTCTCATCAGCCCAATTTGCTGCGATGGTTGGCATATGCACAGCCCCCGTTAAGGTATACATAGATTTCAAACAACCCTCCACTCGTCTATCCGTCGGTTCCTTCAGAGAGGTGACGGTAGTTACAGGCAGAGCAGAGGAAACTACCATGCGTGCCACATGAGAATCTACGGGCGGAGGAGTTTCCCAATTTTTACATAGCTCCGCAGCGAGAGGATAGCAAGCCAACAGTCTTTTATTCGGTGTGAATTTCGTCCCCGGATTTTCCCAGGACTCCTGACGTATGTCAGCCAGGTGTTGAGAATGAGGTAAAACTTGTTTAACCACCCTCTTACGTTTAAATCTGTCCGGATTTTTAGAGACAGCCTCAGGCTCAGGTTCATCAGAGACCTGAAGAATGAGCCTGATAGCCTCAATCAAGTGAGGGACATCCACCACTGACTTCCCTTCCCCATCAGAAGCATCTGAGTCAGTGTCTATGGGGTCAGTATATGCACCATCCTCCTCAGAGGATGTGTCCGGGATAGCAGTGGATTGTGAGGAGGTAATGGCCCGTTTACAAGACGTCTTAGGTGGGCGAGAGTGAGATTTAGATTTAGTCAGTGACCGGTTCAATTGCTGTAACTGAGTGGAGATTTGATCTGCCCATGGTGGATTAATTGCAGGGACCATAAACTGCTGCATTGGCACAGGTGGTCCCACAGGGGGCACCAGTTTAGTTACAAGTGTGTTTAACAGCGTGGAAAAGGTAGCCCAAGGTGGGTAATTTGTTGCCCCTGGTGCTATGGACCCACTGGTTGGAAAGGAACCCC